>NC_136943.1:2086741-2119241 GCF_949987615.1 Pollachius pollachius
TTGGAGATGGTGTTAGGAAGCTGGTGTTGCCAGCGTTGGTGTTGGCGTAGGTGGAGACGTTGGAGGTGTTGGTTGAGGTGGTGGGGGGGGGTAATGGTGTGTGTGGTGGAGATGGTGAACTTGATGAAGGTGATGCCGACGGTGCTGGTGTCAGTTGTCGCAGTGGAGTCGTTGGCGCTGGGGGTCGTCCATCCATTCGTCCGCTGAACGGTAGCCTGGGAAGGGGGCAACCCGCCGGGGTCCCACCTACACCAACGTCCCCCACCCCCACCCCCGACCCCCTGCTGTGCTCCAAATACCCCTGCACCCCCAGCCGTTCTACATTTCAGCACCTAATTAGATTACTAATGTAGTGCGAAGGGGAGAGGGATGGAGAGAGAGAGAGAAGAGAGAGAGAGAGAGAGAGAGAGAGAGTTAGAGAGAGAGATAGAGAAGTGGGGAGAGAGAGAGAAAGAGAGAGAGAGAGAGTTAGAGAGAGAGATAGAGAAGGGGGGAGAGAGAGAGAAAGAGAGAGAAAGAGAGAGAGAGAGAGAGAGAGAGAGAGAGAGAGAGAGAGAGAGAGAGAGAGACCAGGGTCCGGCCTCTGCCGTTCCTTCTCCCCAGGACGCCCGTAAACTCAGCGGCTCGGCTCAGACCTGCTTTAACTACGGCGTCATAAGTGCTGACTCCAAGGTCCCGCCAGGAAAAACAACAGCCTTATAATTGCTTTCTGTGACCCCCCCCCCCCCCCTGTCCACCGTCCATCTTGCCACCCTGCTCCACCCCCCCCCCCCCCCCCCCCCAAAGGTTATTCCAGAATAAAACAATTATGGACGCAGCGGCGCGCTGCGAGGAGGCTCTGCACGCTGACCCCCCAGGATACGCCGATGGCTTCCAGCTGTCTCCTGGCGTTCCCGTGTGGAAGGTGTTGTTTTTAGACCCCCCCAGTCACTTTAAGTAATGGCCCCCACAGCTGATTAGCGGGGCCTCGGTCCTCAGGCCCCGGGTGACGCGTGAATAAGCTTTATCCTCTCGTCTCCACTTTGTGTTTTATTTTTAGTGCTCGGAGTGTTTGCTTTCGTTCCGCTGTTTCTCACACTTATCGCGCGGAGGGCGATTCGTTAACTCACAGATTTGTTAAATCATTGGGGAGTATCGGATAGACGAGGCTCGACCGGGGGTGAGTGGGACTGAGATGTATCGTCAATGTCGCAAATCCATAGCACAGTACCTTTCAAGGGGCCTACACACCGCCCAGACTCAAACTAGCAGCCAACTGCCTTATGGGACCATTCCGTTGCCTCTCGCCTGAACCGTTAGGCAGAAAAGTTGCATTGAAACACACCGCGAGACTACTGCCAACTACACAGTAGGGTGTACGTCCTGCACGTCCTGTGAGATGCATAAGTCTCTTAACATCGGGTGGCGCTAGTCCGCCCCTCCCAGAGACATCGCTGATTCGCAGGTTACCAATCAGAGTATCCAATGGCTCCAATCCTCAGACGCCAACACTCTCAGACATTGCAAGTTGAATTGGACCATACACCGCCCTCGCGGTACCAAAAGCTTCCAACACAGCTGGACACACCGAACACATTTGTTACCGAACTCGTCCGAGTCTCCCCAAACGTTTCAGATGGCCAATGGTTGGGCCGGTGTGTTCCACGCTTTATTTTCACGTTACAGAGGAGAAACGCACCTGACTTTGCGCAGGGCCTTGTGGCCTGTAGAGCTGTAAGCCGCCTGCTAGCCATCAGCAGGCCTATTCCTAGCTGTTCGCGTGCTAGCGTAATTCAAGGCCATCAGCGGACGATTTGTTAGAATGACGGAAGACCAACAGTTCTGGATAAACAGAAATAAATAGTCGCCCGGCCAGATTCTAGGCTCAAGGCCTCGATGGGGACTCATGTGGATGTTAGGATTAGTGGGGGGTGGGGTTAGTGTCAGGTGTGTGTGTGTGAAGGGGGGGGGGGCATACAACATGGTGTGTTTTTCTAAAGAGAAAGGGGTTAGGGTTAGAGGAAACCATTTCCTCGTCACATGGTCACGTCCAGGAAGTAGGCGGGCCATCTCAATAAAACTAGCACGCCTCTCACTTCCTGTTCACCCCTGTCAATTACCAGTCCATCCCGAGCTCAGGAAGCGGACCGGCGACCATCCCGGGCATCCTCGGCCGACAGGAAGGAGGATAATTTCACTTGCTGTTTAGAAAGCGTACTTTCTGCATCTCCTCGGTTCTGCGCGCGGCCCAGCGCGTCACGTCGGATCCAGAGGTCAACATCTGGGGACGATCAGCCGCTCCAGACAACAGAGCTGTCAGCACTTATCATCTGACCCAACCTGCTCCTCCACCGGTCTCCAGCCTCCCTCTGACCTGCTCTCTGCTCCTCCTGTCCCCCGCTCTCCATTCTGCTCCTCCTCTCTCTTCTCCTCCTGGACTCTCCTGTTCCTCTCTCCTATCTGCTCCTCCTCTCTCTTCTCCTTCCGTTCCTCTCTCCTATCTTATCCTCCTTTCTCTTCTCCTGCTCCTCCTCTCTCTCCTATCTGCTCCTCCTCTCTCTTCTCCTTCTGTTCCTCTCTCTACTATCTGCTCCTCCTGTCTCTTCTCCTTACGTTCCTCTCTCTCCTATCTGCTCCTCCTTTCTCTTCTCCTTCTGTTCCTCTCTATCTGCTCCTCCTCTCTCTTCTCCTTCTGTTCCTCTCTCCTATCTGCTCCTCCTCTCTCTTCTCCTGCTCCTCTCTCTCCTATCTGCTCCTCCTTGCATCTCCTCCTGAGCTCTGTCCTGCTCCCCTTTCTCTCTCCTCTGGCCCTGACCTGCTCCACTATCTCCTGGCTCTCTCTGCTCCTCTATCCCCCCCCCCCCCCCCCCCCCCCCCCCCGACTCTCCTCATACTGCTCCTCTCCCTCCTCCGGGACTTCACCCTACTCCTTCTCGCCCACCTGCCCTCCTCTCTTGAGCTCTACCCTAATTCTCTCCCCCAATACTGGGCTCTCTCCCCGCCTCCTCCCTCCCCCCATTGCTCCTCCTAAGCTGTGTGTGAGTAGTAGTGAGTGGAGAGGTGTGTTTTTACAGATGACTCTAAGATCTCACGACTCACTTATGGGATCAGACGGTCTCTCTTTCTCTCTCACTCTCTTTCTGTGTGTGTGTGTGTGTGTGTGTGTGTGTGTGTGTGTATGTGTGTGTGTGTGTGTGTGCGTGTGTGCGTGTGAGTGTGTGAGGGTATCTGTGTTTGATCTTCCCTATATGAGTTTTTCCGTGGGCGTCTCTGCATATTAAAATTAGAGATAATATTTGTAGAGCTTTGGTTGGTCTGTTAATGTGAAAACAGAAGGATGCCCAGGTCACATGGGAGTGTATAAGCGTCTGATAGGTGTGTTTACGTCTCCGGAAAGGGAGAGAGGGAGAGAGGGAGAGATGGAGAGGGAAAGAGAGAGAGAGAGAGAGAGAGAGAGATAGAGAGGGTGAGAGAGAGAGAGGGAGAGAGGGAGAGATGGAGAGGGAAAGAGAGAGAGAGAGATATAGAGAGGGTGAGAGAGAAAGAGGGAGAAAGGGAGAGATGGAGAGGGAAAGAGAGAGAGAGAGAGATAGAGAGGGTGAGAGAGAAAGAGGGAGAAAGGGAGAGATGGAGAGGGAAAGAGAAAGAGAGAGATAGAGAGGGTGAGAGAGAGAGAGAGAAAGAGAGGGTGAGAGAGAGGGAGAGATGGAGAGGGAAAGAGAGAGAGATGGAGAGGGTGAGAGAGAGAGAGAGAGAGAAAGAGGGAGAAAGGGAGAGATGGAGAGGAGAGGGAAAGAGAGAGAGATAGAGAGGGTGAGAGAGAGAGAAAGAGAGGGTGAGAGAGAGAGGGAGAGAGGGAGAGATGGAGAGGGAAAGAGGAGAGAGAGATGGAGAGGGTGAGAGAGAGAGAGAGAGAGAGAGAGGGAGAGGGAGGGAGGGAGGAGAGAGAGCGAGGGAGAGGGAGGTAGGGATGGTGTGAGAGAGAGAGGGAAAGTGGTAGAGAGGGAGAGTGGTACAGAGAGTGCTAGAGAGAGAGGCTGTTTGTGGGAGGGCTGTTCCCTGGCCAGATTTCCCGCCCAATCTGGCAACACTGTTCCCTTGCGTACACACAGCTGTACCTGAAGACACACAACTCGTGTTGTTCATTACTATTGGAAGAACACCCAAGAGTTAAAAATAAGCTGTTTACACCGATAAGCATAATGAAGAACAATGCATCACATATTCACTTATATATCTTTCTCTATAAACACATCCACGTTTTCACCCTTTGTTCTAAGACATATGGAAAGAAATATATAGTAGTTTTGTTTATTATATTACATAAATTGTGGTTCACTTTCACTTCTATTTTTTTAATCTTTTTTTTCTCATCTTCTTTGAGAAAACAGTTGAAACAGCTAGAAAACATTTGAATCTCCTTAATATCAGTTAGGAAACAGGACGGAGGTCAACCTTCAGATATCCCTTTTTATCACGCATAAAGGCCTCAAGTCTGTATTTGTGCACTTTTCACCATGTCTGTGCGCAGAGCGAGCCTTTCCCTTCCCCTCCCGAACACAACACCGATACAGTGTTAAGCAAACATTTTTTACACTTTAACAAAAATTAGAAATATCGCCTACGTCCCCTGCTTTTTTTTGTAGTTATTTTTCTTGGCCACTTTGGAACTTAACCAAATACCACAGAAGCTTTTTAACTGAAAATTAAATATGCACAGGAAATATAGAATTGCCGCTCACAGTTTCCCTGAGTGAGCGCAAAAGCAGAGGTATTAATTGGCGGTCAAACGTGCGCGAGAGGCAAGAGTGATACCTTCACTCCCTGCGAAAACAATGTAGCACACTGCACCTGAGTTTTACAGTGGGTCAAAAATCCAAAAGGCCAGAACATAAACACAGGGCCGGAGAATTTAGAGCAAGGTGCCAGGCCAAATAGAGGCGGACCATTTGAAAGTCACAGGTGTGAATTCCTGTCGCCCTATGGAAAACAAGCGAATAAGGGTCTTCAGTCCGGTAATAACGGCAGGCCGGGTTCCAACAGAGGTACTTTAGCTCTGCGTTATGACAGGGCCCGCTGGATGTAGACGACTTGGAAGTCTCCCAGATAAAACACAAACCACTGGGAGTCGAAATGACCGTGAACACACGTCTCAATAGAGAAGCCTTCATTGCGTGGTATGCAATCTTTCATTAGGTGTTTTAATGGCCTTTTATCACCGGGACGGTGTAGAAAGACAGGGAAGTGGGTTGTAAGGAGATGGCCTCTCATGTAGCATCGAACTGGTTTGCTAAAGGGCGTGCTGTTGATGCACTTTCACGCCTGCTTGCATGTTTCGTGATTGTAGTCATTGTCTTTTTTATTGCTGGTATTACAGTGATTCTTATAGTCAATAAGTGCAGGTTTGTCGTAAGGATGAATATGCTTTGAGGTGAATTTACCTGAGCCGTCTTCATTACTGTGAGTCTTCACGACCTCTGTCAGAACCTCTGAGGTGAACGCGTCCAAGTGTGGAGGACAAGGAAGCACGACTTTTGACCCATGATCCTTCGCTGTCCCAAACCGATCTCTTTTCAGAGGCGGGTTCGAGTCCTGAGCAGCCCGGCACAGAGCAGAACGCTGCATCCATGTTCGAATCGTCGTCCTCACACTCTTTTCTCCTCCTCCTCGACTTGCCAATCAAGAGGGGCGTTAAATGTGTTTTCTCTGGCGGCGGTGTACATGTGTTTCTACTCAGGAAGGACAAAACCGCAGCCTTTCACTCCCTCCAATGTGAAGCGCCGAGACCCGACCGTCTTAATTCTCTCATATGCGCGCTGCAAATGGGCTTAAGCTCCGATGTAATTTTAATGTGATGACAGAGGAGAAGAGGCCTTAAGAGTTGATTTTAATGGCGTGCCGCCCGCTAACCTGAATCCCAGCCCGGTGTGGGAGAGACGCCGTTAAGGAGGAGCAAAGCATTGTGGGATACATATGTTCTCCATCTCATCCTTGTTGTTTAGACAGAACATGCCGACAGAGGTCATTATTAAGCACGTCATCTTCGGTAGATAATGTGTCCATATCTGCAGTTTCTCAGGAGGTTGAGCGGGTTGGCTTGTAACCGAGGGGTTAATGGTTCGATCCCCGGCTCCTCCTAGCTGAGTGTCGAGGTGTCCCTGAGCGAGGCGCCTCGCCCTGACTGCTCCTGACGAGCTGGCTTTCGCCCTGCGTGGCTGACTCTGCCGTTGTTGTGTGAATGTGTGAATGAATAGGTTCATGTTAGGCAATATTGTAATGCGCTTCGAGTGGCCACTGGTAAGAAAAGCGCTGTATAGATGCAGTCCATTTACCATGTAGTCCATTTTCAGATCCATCTCTGAATAACGTGTTTCGCAGACATGAAAGTCCTCCGTGAGGAGATTGAAACTGTAATTTGGCGTCCCGGCGACGGGGCGTTTGACTCGGCCCGGCCGCCCCGGTATCCCTGGACTTCCGGTGACCCAGGACTTCCTGATAGCAGGGGCTCGGCCGCGAGCTCTGAACCGGAGGAGCGGAGACGTGAATGTCCATGTCACCGCGGAGAGCGGCTCCAGGAAGCGGCGGCGGCGGAGGAATGCAACATCTTCTCCCGGCGCTCCTCGCCAACAGAGCTGTCCCTTAAGAACGAGCTGCAGATAAACACCCAGCGGTGATCGTTATGACTTCTGCTCCCATGACAGCAAAACAAAACTACTGGTGACCCAGCGGGGCCTGTGGACGCGGTCTCCCCGGGCTCCGGAATGCACGGGGCCTCCCAATCTCACCCCGGGCTGGTCTCTCTCACCGCGTCTGTGGAGGATCAGGGAATTGTTTTTCCACGTTCAAGACGTTCCGATGAGTTTTGTCTCAGAGAGCATGAAGTTAAAGCCACTTTGGAGGAGGGATAACTCATCGGTTACGTCTTTACGTTAAAGAATACAATTAATGCAATTTGATGTAAATATTTGGTTTGCATAAACAGGACTTAGGATCTGTTTTACCGGGCGGGAATTTTATAGATCTTTGCATTCTACACATTTCTACATTTTGTTCAAATATTTTCAGATGGAATGATCTTTTAATCTCCATTTTGTAAACCCTGCAGGTTAATTAAGAAGCAGCAACATAATTATAGTGATCGGATCTGGATAATTTCGTTGTGATTAAAATTGCCTGGGTTCTACCACTTTCACAAATTGTATTATATTAGTTTAATTTGATAAAACAGGATCTCTCTGTACCTCACACACGCATGTACGGTCAAACACACACACGATCTAGCACACACCATCAATCACACACAGTCAAACACACACGCGATCAAACACACACAGTTAAACAGACCGACGGTCAAACACACACAGCCACCCACCCACAGTCAAACACACACACACACACACACACACACACACACACACACACACACACGCACGCACACACACACACACACACACACACACACACCCACACACACGTCCAGCCTGTGCGAGTTCGAGTGTGGGCCGCGGGGAACACGGTTTGAATGGGAGTCACGAGTCCTCACATTACACTGTATGTACAACATCAAATTACCCCAATCAAAGCGTCACCGGAAGCCCTTCCATCAATGGGAGCCCGCTGAAACGGCTCACAGAGAGCCCAACAGCCGGCGTGCCGAGCTGGAAGGAGGCCAGCGCGTTTGAAAGGGTAATTGCGGCGCTGGTATTCTACACATAATAAGCCGATCCTGACCGCAGCAGGGGCCAATGTTAGCATGTCCCCCCCAGGGGGCTAATCGCTAGCAGCTAATCGCTAGCATCACGTAGCGCTCATGACACACCGTGGCACAGTGGTTCCATTCAGGGTGAAACCCAATACATCCTGGGACGCACCGAACGCTAACCCGGGCGATTTTCTCCTGCTATTAGTGTCCAGGAAAATCAAACCAATGTCCCGTCGCTAACACGGAAGCCTAGCCTGCGGCGGCGCGCGCCGGTGAGGTATCATGTTGGTCGGCTCTAGGGCTCCACGGGGAGGACCAATAGGAAGACCCGATGGAGATACTCTCACCACGAGCGTGTTTGATATCCACATACTATTCTCGTAGAAATACGATTTTGTAATAGATTCACTTTTGCCTTCATTTCACAAAACTAACATTAAAATGGGACCAGTGTGTCGATGTTCCATATAATCAATAATAATCTCATATAAGGTCAAGGTTTCTAAGTCTATAGTCTCAGATATCAAATATCCTTCTATATGTTAATCAGAACGACACTGTGGACATTGAATTAGGCCAACATGGAAGACTATGATATTGCAGTGGCTAATATCATTGGATTATTACTATTGACCCTCAGCCCTTTCTGAATCAGAAAAGGGTTAAACAATACACACAAGGCGATGACACACTTTGTGTGTGTAGTGAGATAACTTTCCTGGAAATTAGAACATGGTCTGATTCTTGACATAGTTCTTCTGAGTAGTAATCTTCCACTCTGATCTGTGAAAGACATTCAGAATGTGTGTTCCATGCGAGAAAATGTGAGCGATACTTATTTCCACAATTTTCCACTCAAATCAGTCAATGGTGTTCAGACCAGTGAATGACCTTCTGAATGTCGATATGCCATTGCAATAAAAGCCAAACCCTTAATGGTTTCCCTGAATAATGTCCCTCATTACTCTGCATCATCGTGACAGTCCGATAGGCTGACACTCAGCCGTCGGTCTGCATCTCGCAGTCCAACGTCCTCGTCGTCCGAACAAACACTTAACGCCCTACTGTGGCCAGATGGTGTTTTTCAGCTAAAATAGTATTCTCTGGGCCAGCGGTAAACCAAAACCATTCCTCTCGCCCTCATCTGTCAGGCGTCTGGTGGGGAACCGGACACCCCATCCTCCCACGAGGGGACGTGAGATAGGGTTCAGCGCTCAGGGAGAACGCTTCACGGGGGGTAAGCTAGCTCGGAGCGTGGCGAGGCACCAACGACTTTCACGGTTAGCGCCTAGCCGCCATCCCCGTGCCGATGGGGATGAATCGCTGTGGGTTAATGATGATGTGAACTGTGAGGGCAGAGAGGAGGCATTTATCACCTCGCCCTTGGCGCCTGTGTTGTGAACTTTATTGATCACCCTCCGTGGCAGTAATCCCTCCCACATGTTGGGGCGGGGCGGCGGCGAGGGCTAACGGCGGCTAGGCCAGGTCAGGCGACGGTAGCCGCTAACCGTGACCCGTGAACCTCTGAAGGGGCCTCTAGGTTTTCTTCTCTGGCCGAGATCATTAATCACCGTCCCGAGGTGGGCTAGAGGAGACGGGATCTGCCTCGTCCTCCGAGAGCCCATGAGAGAGGACAGATGGAAAGTTCAGCCGCTATCTCACGCCTCGTTCAGTCACAATAAGTTCAAGTCCTGCCGGAGTTTCCAAAACACAACCCGATAGTATGGAGTGTGGGGTTGGCGGTATCTAGGAGAGCGCTTTCTTTAATTCCTTTAGCAGATCAAATTCAAAGCATACCGTCAACACTGGAGCAGACGTAGTGTTGTGGACGCAGGCCAGAGTTAGAAGAATAGCTGGATGAGTCAAACCCAAACCAGGAACAAGTGCAGATACCTGTAGAGTCAGTACCGGATACTAGTAATGCTGCAACTCCACAGAGACTTTAAATGCGGTGAAAGCAGGATTCCAACGGAATAGGCCGCACTCTTCTCTTATTATACGGTGCAGATGCGGCCGAGATGAACTGAACTATATATATTGTAAATAGAAACCAAACACTTAAATTCAACCGCTGAGACTGTACCCAACACAAGTTATTGTGATGGCTGCATGGGAATGTCAGGGGCTGTGTTTGTTATGGAAAGTGACATCACTTGGAAGGGGAAAGCCGCGTGCAGTGAGCTGACCAGAGAGGGTGCTCTCCCTGCAGTGGGGCTCGCCTGTTTAGTTTCTCTCCCTGGGTATTTCGCCCAAGTGGTCGTGCCTTTTTCTACCCCGGTACAAAAACTAATTATTTCTCTGCCTTGTATCAGATTTGCAGCCATGCGTGGATCAAGCGCCTTCATTTCTGTTGCTCGCTGATTAATCACGGAGAGTACATGCGATGCATAATGTAAGGTCAGAGGTCAGACGGATAAATGTGTAATCATCGTCAAACTGTAGCTGTAGCCGTGGCCGGGGAACCCCCCCGACCCCCCGACCCCCCCCCCCCCCCCCGATACGACTCACACTCGTTCCATGGCCTCAGAGTTGGACCGAACCACTGCAGAACATTAAAGGGGAAACGGTGCCCTGGAGTGTTCTGATTGGCCGATGACGTTGCGCTTTTCACGGCGGTTTGTCGTCACTGACATCGCAACGCCTCCTCCTCCTCCTCCTCCCAGCACCCCGGCCCGGAAAGAGGAGTAATATCGTTTTAATGCCGCGCCATAAATGTGGCGACCGCATCGGAACGACATCCCGGCCGTCGCGTTCAACTCCCAAGGTCGGCCATTTTGAGAAATGAAAAAAAAAGTGTTTTTAAGAGTCCGTCATTAAGAGCGAAAACAATGGTGGTTCTTTGTGGAGCGGGTCGGTGACTTGACGACCGGATCCGATTTGATGGGGAGCTTGTGGTTCGGAGGGAGAGAGTGAGTGTGATATGGTGAGACATGGAGAGAGAGAGGGGTGCAAAAGGGGATTTGGAGAAAGAGGAAGACAGAGGAAGAGAGAGTGAGAGTGAGAGAGGAAGACATAGGAAGAGGGAGAGAGAGAGAGAGAGAGAGAGAGAGAGACAGAAAGAGAGAGATAGAGGGATAGGGTGAGACATGGAGAGAGAGAGAGGCGTACAGAGGGGGAACGGGAGAGAGAGGAAGACAGAGGACGAGAGAGAGAGAGAAAGAGAGAGACAGAGAGAGAGAGGTAGACAGAGGACGAGAGAGACAGAGAGAGAGAGACAGAGAGAGAGAGGTAGACAGAGGACGAGAGAGAGAGAGAGCAAGGGAGGTGGTCGAGAGACCTTGGGTCCAGGCGCCACAGGCCAGCTGCTGGTCTTCCACAGGAGGCCAGCAGCAACGCCATTTCAACTTTCCATTCGCCGGGACCGTCTGGTTCTGAGCATAAACTTTAATGGGGGGGCCCCGGGGGGCCCCTGCAGTTATTTATACTGTTTGGCCCCGTCCTGCGCGGTAAGACGACACCCCGAGATGAGTGTGACCCCTCGTAGAATAAAACAATATACAGTACGGTGGCCAGCCAGGCTTCATTAGCATAACGTCTGTTTGGGGAGAGTTTAGGAACGCGGAGGAATGCGCCCAGTCAGCATTCCTTGCCGTGACTGTTTTAATTACGCAGGAAATCTGTCGGGGGCCGAAGAGTCACTGATCCCGTCGCACCCGGGCAACGGGGGGTTCACGTGACCTCCCGTATCGTAGCGACTAAGACACGCAGACCAACGCACACAAGATGACACATGCTAACATTGGCAAACATGTGAGCTTACCCCCTAGTCGTCAGACTAGGGTTAACAAACATTGATCTAACACACTATAACACTAACACACACTAATGCACTCACACAATAGCTAACACACACTAACTAACACACACTAGCTTACAAATGCTAACATTAACATGCACTAGCCAGCTCACACTTAATAACAAACATTATATCACTATAGCTAACACGCATTCACACAAACACACTGCCTGTTGGGCAGTATAACCCAACCTGACCTGTCTGCATCATAATCCATAGCTCTCCACAGCTCTGAATGAAAACCTTCCAGATGTGTGCGTCAGACATTGCTGAGACCATTCTGGACTGGGTTGTCCAGCATTTTTGAGTAGCAGATCTGTGTTGACACTCAGAGCCCGGATCTGGTGGAGGCTCGTTGTTAAGATGATTCGTCAGCCATAAAATCACATTTAGCCCTTCCTGTTTTAGGAGTTTGGCGAAGGCTGCAATTAAGACCATGTTGTTGGCGTGGTTGTATGATGGGGACGTTCTGCCTAGTCCTACATGGCCTGATGCCCGAGGAGACGCCACTGGGTGCTGTGGTGCTCGTCTCTCCTTCCATCGTCAGCTCTAGAGAGGCCTGCACTTAGCCTGGCATTGCCAGACTAATTGCAAACTGAAATGAGTCTGGAACCTCGCCGCTTGTTTCCTATGGGGCGTCACCAACGGGCGCAGACCAAAAGGCCTCTGGACGCAATTAGATCCGGCATCCGACCAATCACAGCATCAAAACCAGTGACGCAGCACTGAGCGATAAAAAAACTGTAAACAAACAATATGCTTGCAGCAGAGAAGAGCTGTGATTGGGTACCGTCGACATGTACGTGAACCAGTGTTGCTGTTTTTTCCTTAAGAGTAGCCTTCCAGTTTGTTTAATGCTTTCTCGATAGCGCGATCAACAGACCCTTCTATATCAGCGGCAGCCATCTTCGTGCTGTCATCATATTTATCCCGCCTAATATTAGATAAGCGGTTTTGATTGGTCGGTCTATGTCGTACCGGGCAGAGGTCCTTTTGTGAGGGAGGGGAGCGAGACCTTATCTGCAGAGCAAATGAAACTAGAGTTGGCGAGATTCGATTGGTTCCCAGGCGAGGCTGCACCAGCCAAACTCTGCCCAACCACAGGCTCCATCTCCCTGGCCTCTCTACGGCATGGGGGTCTGGGTCCACTGAGGCAGCCAAGCTATAGCTAGCTCATCTCCAAATGGAGGCGGAGGAGAAGGAAACGTTGCGTCAGGCCGGGTATGATTTTTTGTTTGGGGCTACGCAAACTAGAGGTTGAGTTAGAGACGGCAGTTAGGCTACGGGAACTTGAGGTGCAGGCAGTCAGGGTCACTTCTAGACGGCAGAAGGTGGTTCCTTCTCCCCCCCCCCACAGTCCTCTACACGTGGTATCACCTTCTCAACTCAGTCGAAGGGTTCTGGGTTCGATCCCCAATGTCTGGAGTCTGCAATCTTCTTGAAGGCATCCTTCAGCAAGAGACCACCAGATCTGTCTCCAGTTCCACTCAGACTCCCTGGATTAAGGCGTCTGCTAGATGACTGAATAATAAGGAGGGCCTGTGTGTGTTTATGCAGATGAGAGCCAGTCATCGGACAACAGGCGGGCTGGGTGCCGCAGCAGAGAAAACACGTCAGAAAAAAATCGCTGCATGCACAGTCCTTAAATCACTGCCAGGCCGCTTTCACTGCGACTCCCTCTCCTAATGAGATTACAGGCCTGACCTTTGAACCCTGGGGCTGAGTTCTGCAAAAGTCAACAAGCTTTTATTTTCTAATAGACACTCACTAATAGATTTACTCTCCCCCTGCTTCTCTCAGATTGGTCCCTCCCGTCCCTCTTCCACATCTTTCCCCTTCCTCTCTCTCCCTATTTCTCTCTCCCCCTCTGTAGCCCCTTTCTCTCGCCTCACCTCCTTCCTTTCCATTATTTTTCTCTCCCACTATATTCCCCCTATTTCCCCCCCCTCGCCTCTCGCTCTCCCCCCTCTCCTCCTCTCTCTCCCTCTCCTCCTCCCTCTCTCTTCCCCTCTCCTCCCCCCCTCTCTCTCCTCCTCCCTCTCCCTCTCTCTCTCTCTCTCTCCCTCTCCCTCTCCCTCTCTCTCTCTCTCTCTCTCTCCTCCTCTCTCTCCCCTCAATCCTCCTCTCTCCCTCTCTCTCTCTCTCTCTCTCTCTCTCTCTTCCCCCCCTCTCTCCCCCCTCTCCCCCTCCCCCCTCTCCTCCCCCCCTCCTCTCTCTCCTCCTCTCTCTCCCTCCTCCCTCTCTCTTCCCCCTCTCCTCCTCTCTCTCCCCTCAATCCTCCTCTCTCCCTCTCCTCCTCCCTCTCTCTTCCCCCCCTCTCTCCCCCCTCTCCCCCTCTCCTCCCCCCCTCTCTCTCCCTCCTCCCTCTCTCTTCCCCCTCTCCTCCTCTCTCTCCCCTCAATCCTCCTCTCTCCCTCTCCTCCCCCCCCCCCCCTCCCTTTGCACCAGAACAATGGCCTATTCTCCAGTGCCAGGGCTCCATTACAGGGTTGTGTGGTTTTGGCGCAGCGCAGCGAGCCTCAGATTTCAACCACATGTACGGCTCTCAAATGAAAAGAGTCAGGGCTGGCAGAGCGGACACATAGCTCAGGCTGGGACGACGCGGGAGGAGGAGGGAGGAGAAAATGGAGCATACAAAATAGGAGGGAGGGAAGGCCGTGAATGAGAGGGAAGTGAAGAAAAGAGACATGGAGGGCAGGGGTAGAAGGAGAGAGAGGGGAGTCTAACCGAGACAGTAGCCGGAGGAAAGAAAACATTACGGGGTGGAAAACAAAGAAAAAGAGGCTGGTTCTTTGAGGTCAGGACATCCAGGGGAGGGGCCACACAGCCGAGCAGGTCACCCCCGCTGGGAGCACTTCTCCTGGGCTGCTGGGGTTAACCTTGCTCTAACCCCCCCTGGTTGTTTTCACTGAAAGGCCGGGGCTGTGATTTCCCAAACAGGGACAGTTTCAGTGTAGGCTAAACACATCAGCAGCACTCCAACACACCACCACTTTCTTTCTTTGCAAACTATCTTGGCACGCCGCCCCCGGCCACCAGAGGGGGCGCCAGAGGCCAAGCGACGGAACCTCGCGGAGAGGTTAAGAAACTGTTTGAGAGCGAAAAAGGCGGGTTGCTGCCAGGGTTTTCCAAATGATCGCACAGTCCTCTGGCAGCGGGAACGCCGTCTGCTCAGACCCCGGCCCGATAAACATCTGGGCCTCGGAAGTCGCCTGTCAGGCATAATTCGCATGTCGGAGGCGCTCGTGTCATTAATGTGACAAGCCTGGACTTGGATGCGTTTACCTTTCCTCCTGTGTGAATAAACACACTCGGAGGACACATGCTTTTCCACTGCGGTCCGGAGCGAACGTAGAGGTCAACAGCTGTGGGCCTGGACCGGTTTGATATGACTCTTCTAGGACCCGGACGCGCACCGGTTTTACTGTTCAGTCGTTTAGCAGGTGCTTTGAGCTGTCGGACTGACGTGGATTCAGACACATGAGCAGGTAGCAGCGAGGGATTCTTCCTGCTCAAGGGCGGTCACAGGTTGACCGCAGACATCGGGGATTGAGCCTGGAACCTTTGGTCTGGAAGACCCGACACCCAGATCACTACCAATCATGACGAACAAAACAGACATTTAATCGATCCATTCCAAAGAGAGAATGACTCCTTCTTTGCCAATACTATCAATCAATGAATACATAAATGTACTTATCCCATTGACCTGCTTTTAAGTTATTGCGTGTCATTGGTTATTTTGTTGAAAGCGACTTCGGGAATTCAGATCAATGTCCAATCAGGAGCAGGGCTGAGTTAGAGCAACAGGGATGTGGACATCGGGATTTGAACCCGGAACCTCACACAACCAAGGTGAAGAGCTCATGAGCACTGTGTTGATCGGAGCTGACAGTTTAAGGTTCTCTCCCTGCTCTGGGGTTGATGGTTAAACAGTGGACAGCTCCTGGTGGGGTGGAAAGTGTGTGTGTGTGTGTGTGTGTGTGTGTGTGTGTGTGTGTGTGTGTGTGTGCGTGTGTGTGTGTGTGTGTGTGTGCGCGCGCGCTGTGCTAACCAGAGCAGAAGCAACCGGACACCACAGCAGATGGTTCAAGAGCTCTGGTGATGCTGGTTCCAATTTGACATAATTTACCAGCCCAAGCTCTCTCTCTCTCTCTCTCTCTCTCTCTCTCTCTCTCTCTCTCTCCCTCTCTCTCTCCCCATCTCTCTCTCACTCCCATCTCTCTTTCATTCTCTTTCTAGCGGTCTCTCTTCTTCTAGCTCTCTCTTCCTCTGTCTACATGTCTTTCCTTTTTTCTTTCAATTTGATCTCTCTCTCTCTCTCTCTCTCTCTCTCTCTCTCTCTCTCTCTCTATATATATATATATATATATATATATATATATATATATATATATCTTTCACTCGCCATTTCCATTACAGTCTACTATCACAATTTCTGCCTCAAAATAACAAATAAATATGGGCTTTCCAACGTCTTCTGCTTGCACCACTCTTACTGCGCCCTCTGAGCAGGGTGACACGAGGGGAGGGGAATAGAGGGGAGGGGATGGTCATGTATCTGGAGAATGAGGATGATGTGAACACTTCTGATTTGAGACCTGTTCCGTTCAGACCAAATGTGTGAAAAAGCAGATCCCTTCCAAAGTCCACGACCCCGGCTTGGCTGTGCACTGTTCATAAATCTGCTCTCTCCCTCTCTCTCGCCCTCTCTCTCTCTCTCTCTCTCTCCCTTTTTCTCTCTCTCTCACTCCCTCTCTCTCTCTCTCTCTCTCTCTCTCTCCGTTTTTCTCTCTCTCTCTCTCTCTCTCTCTCCCTTTTTCTCTCTCTCTCACTCCCTCTCTCTCTCTCTCTCTCCCCTTTTCTCTCTCTCTCACTCCCCCTCTCTCTCTCTCTCTCTCTCTCTCTCTCTCTCTCTCTCTCTCTCTCTCTCTCTCCCTCTCTCGACCCATGAGTTTGGGTTGGGTTTGGATCTAATGTAATCTTCAATAAAGCGTACATTGCGGAGGAGATTCCGCAGCTTGAGGAGGGCGTTGGTATTGCTCCCGTTGCCATCCGTCTTCCTACTCCACATAAATAAAGAAGCCGTCAGCTGGACTGGGAGACGTATGGGCTCCCTGTTCTCTCGTGAAGTATGGTTTATTTAGGATGGTTTATACAGCGGTTATCTCTCCTTTATGGGCTTTTCTGCACATTCTTCCTCAGGCCGTTACTTGTTTGGATATAATATTTGTCAGTTGGAAGGAAACAACAAATGCATGGCTTGTTAACTAGAAAACACAGGCCCTACTTCAGACAGTAGGAGCAGGTCAGTTGTTTGACTTATTGTGAAAATATCTACAATTAAGTTATTTCCCCATCGTTTTTATCTTTCCATAACGTTTCGATCTGACCGGCATCCCCCGTTTGTGATACATTTGAACTAAAACAGTTGAATAGGTTCCTCAATCCAGCCTTCAAAGCCTTCAAACCCAACAACCAACTCCCCTCTGAGCCTCAGTTCAGTTCTACCGCAGGTACAAATGGGCCTCAGCGTTTCTCCGCTATTGGATCGGTACTTAATCCTGCCAGAGCGCTCTCTCCTCTGAAAATAACAAATAAATAGCCTATTAACTAGCAAAGACAGGCACTGTTCCACACATGCTGAGAAACCAATTCAGAAACCCAACGGATCTTTCCGATGGCTCCTTAACAGCCGCTGGAGACGGCATGGATCACATCAACCTGTAACATCGCTCTGTGCCTCCCTCCCACCTCATCTCTCACCAAACTATGACTAAAACTCACTCTGCGCACTGCCTCTCAGCGGCCTGTGGCAGTTGGGGCGGGCGAGCCTCACCGCGTGTATGACAGAACCTCTCTCTCTCTCTCTTTCTCTGTGCTGTTTTTCTTCAGCTTTAATGTGTTATGTCTCCAGCAAGTGGCCGAGGGCTGCCAGCTCTAGACGGTAAGGGGAATCGCCTGGCAGCTCTCTCTCTCTCCCCTCTCTCTCTCTCTCTCCCCTCTCTCTCTCGCTCCCCTCTCTCCCCTCTCTCCCCTCTCTCTTTCTCTCTCTCCTCTCTCCCTCTCCCCCCTCTGTTTCTCTCCTTCTCTCCCTCTCATATCTCTCACTCTATATCTGTCTCTCTCCCTCCTCTCTCTGCTTCTCTCTACCCCCCCCCCCCTCCCTCTCTCTCCCCATCTCTCAACCCCCCCTTTTCTCTCTCCCTCGATTTCTCCTTGTTTTTCCAACTCAGCCATATAATTTAGCCCGGTGAAATTGGCTCCAGTTTAACGTCCTTGGTTAGGGTCCAAGCGCGACTACCGAGCGCTGGGCCGGCCTGACAGACGTCGAGGACACCTGGGTCTCATCGGGGGCCCCTCTGCTTTATTTAGTGCTCCGCGTACGTTTTCGCACAAACTCACGTGATTAATAAAAAGAACGACGACCCGAGCGAAATGCTCACCTTGTAATTCGGGCCATTTTCAGGAACACTGCTTCCTTGTCTGAACGCATGCGGAAAAAAAACGCTGTCGTTTACGTGAAACGGTTACAAGGTAAAGTTCAGGCGGGGAGTGAATATCTTACCGAGAAGACTTAAACGTGTGTATTAGTGAAGGAAAGCCCCCGTTGACAGCTTCAATTAGAAAGCTATTTTAAAGTAAAGAAATATTTGCAGAGACTTTGACACGGGCGCTCTACCTCCTCAGACCTGACACTTCAGCCTGACTTATGTCCCCTCATTACCCCGGCCCACGCTTTAATGCTACGCTAGCGCAGCTGCTACGTTAGCACAGCTGCTAAACGAGCGCGGCTCAGGTTGCCTGCTGGCTGTGTTAGTTCCTCTTTGGGCACTTTCCTCAGTTTGCTCCAGCCTGAGATGAGCCCTGGGGTGATTTATGTTGCCATTCAATTATTTTACTCTTACTCTTGTTTTATTTCTTGTAAGGTGGCGCGCATTCTTAAGATCCTGTCGGGAAGACCTTGGTGGGTTAGTGGGCGCCGGGTTTGTGTGTGAAGTTTGTAGGGTGGGAGTGTGTGGGTCGGTTTTGCACAAGCTGAGCAGTGTGTGTTGGGTGTCAGTGGATATGGGTGTGTGTATGGTGGGATGTGTATGTGTGGGATGTGTTGGATAACTGGACAGGGAGTGGGTGGCTGGAGGGAGGCAGTTGTTTTACGTGCTGTGAAAATATGTACAATAAAGTAATTTCCTCATTGTTTTTGACTCACTGTATCATTCAGGGTGGCGTCCCCTGGGTGCTGTGATACATTTTCACAAAACTGTTTAAAAGGTGACTGAAACCAGCCTTCGAAGCCTTCAAACCCGACAACATGCTCACGTTGAAACCTCAGTCCAGTTCTCCCGCGGGTTCAAACGGGCCTCCTGTTTCTCTGGTCTTGGATCGGTACTTAATCCTTTCAGAGTGCTCTACCCTTTGGCATCCTGAAGAAAAGGAACCACTGCTGTAGCTTCAGTAAATCACAGAGGAACAAGAACCCCCCCTTCCCCCCCACGTCTTCCTTGATGTATTCCCGGTTCTCCGGGGAGCTAGGAACAACTCGGTTCACATGGCGACCTGTGGACTGAGGAGGAACACCGATGAGGTCTCAGGTTTCAGGTCCCTGACCGGCTGAGCTGAACTCTGGAGGTCAGGACTCCCACGCGGACCAGGTCTGGGACGACCTGAAGGTTCCTCTGGACCACAGAGAGAAACCACACGGTGACAGCTGGTTGAAGACACCGACGTGGACCCCCGGGTCTGAGACTGGTGAGCGGACGATTTCAATGCTTCCGAAGTGGTCCCCAATGTATGAATTAGTTATAGGCTGCAGTTCAAGACACCAGTACTGTTTAGATAGACTAGGTGCTGGGATTAGTTACTCCGGGATCGACCCAAAAGCCTAAATTAGGTTAGCTCTAGTTGAAGTTCAGTTACTCCAAGACTAGTTACTAAGAACAGTAACTTCATGATTAGTTTGTAGGAGTTTCTCAGAGGTACTACATACTTTGGGTAATTTTTCAAAGTAAAGTGGGTTAGTTGTCGTTGTATTAGTGACTAAGCCTCGTAACTAATTACTAGTCTAAGTCAATACTTTAATGAGTAATTATTACGATCCTTTCTCATTCGACCCATGTTCAACCAATACTGAGGTATCACCCCCTAGTTACCACAGGGAACACACCAAAGGGAACAAGATCTTTTCGCTGCCGCTTTTATGTTGCAGAAATGTAAACATGTTCTCTGGTCTCCACAAAGCCTTTTTATGCGCCTGTTTTACTGCGTATGAACGCACTAAACCGGCGTAGGGTCCGACACCACCCCGCCATGTCAGCCAAGCCGCTGCGTAGCACTGAGGCTAATCCCAGTTCAATTAGCCAGGCCACCCTCACAGTTTAAGTGCAGCGTTGGGCCTCTTTAATGGTGCTTTTCCAATTAAGGGTGTAAAGGATAAGTGGGGGATATTAAGGAGCCGAACGACCCGTGGACTTGGCGGCGATCCTCCGGCAGCGGCAGCGGCGTCCAACAACACGGCAACACCATTCTGATGGGCCCCGTTGTTAAAGATGGCGGCCATGTGCTTCCCTACCGATTACCGGTTGTTTACGTTCGGCTCGTGTCCGAGCCAAGTCCACCCGCCATGTGCGTCGTATCTGTTGTGCTGCGGTGACCGCCGCGTCTGTGTGTAATGACAACCGGTCCAGATACATCTCTATCTGTAAACGGAATCACGTTAAGATATGATAGTCGGTCGGTCCGGGGGGGGAGCTGGAGACCACCAGCACTTGGCAGCCAGAGTTGGGTATGTTTCTGTTTTCTGTTCTGTTCTGTTTGTGTGTATGTGTGTGTGTGTGTGTGTGTGTGTGTGTGTGTATTTGTGTGTGTGAATGTCTGTGTGTTTGTGTGTGCGTGAGAGTGTGTGTTTTAAGTATCTGTGAGTGTGTATGGGTATGTGTATCCCTCATTTTTCTGTTTTCTGTTCTGTGTGTGTGTGTGTGTGTGTGTGTATGTGTGTGTGTGTCTGTGTGTGTGTATGTCTGTGTCCGTCCCTCCATGTGTTTGTGTCCGTGCATTTGTGCATTTGTGTTTGTGTATGTGTTTGTTTTAAGTATGTGTGAGTGCGTGTGTGTGTGTGTGTGTGTGTGTGTATGACTGTGTCTGTGCGTGTGTCCGTGCATGTGTGCGTGTTTGTGCATGTTTACATGTGTGTATGCGTGCGTGCACTGTTTTCCCCCCGGGTGCTCTGTTAACGTTTTGCTGGTGAAAATCCTTCGACGCCGTCGCCGTAAGAGCTTTCAGACAGGTCACGCTGATAGACTGCAGCCCGACCAGCCTCGTGCCAAACAAGCCAACTGGACTGGAGCCCTCTCAGAGAGAGGCCCCGGGTTCGGGCTCTGGAAGAGGTTTGTACACGTTCCGATTCATTAGACCCAAACGAGAACACGCCGCGCTGCAAGAGACTGTACCCTGTTCGTCGCCCGTTCGCTAACAACATACGGACAACCGGTCCATCCATACTTTGTGTATCAGAGCTCTGCCCAATGTGTTTCCAATGTGTACCGGAATCTAATTACCATGCACTCACACCGACTTAAGGTCTATTTGCTTGCATTTCATATTTATTATTTCCATTATCTCAGCGGTTTGATGGAGCGACATGCGAAACACTCACTCACCCCTGAGTCACTCTGATCGGCACCCAAAAAACTCCCCAACGCACAGCAATTATCAGCCGTTTGGCCTTTGTTTTTTTTTTGCAGAGCCACACATATTGCAATAATGCAACTTAGACATTAAAGCCACTTGTTAAATCCGACTTGTTATTCGGGATTGTGGTTTTGGATGCCGTTGTGCATTGTGTTTTTTGTAGTGCCGTCGAACAAGTTTCCCAGCCGGCGTTGGGAGCAGAAACGTATGTCTTGACATGGAGCCCCGATATTGTGATCGGGGCACAGCCGCCCTGCCCAGAGGCCTGGTTTATGGACACGCTCAAACGGTCTTTGGATGTGGGAAAAGCTCTTCCAATAACAATGTTACGGACTCACAAAAGACGTTTATTCTCTTTTGTCTGTTTTTCGTCGGCTTGGCGGTGGTCCGTCTCTGCGTGTAATATTGTTTTCCTCAAACGTCATTTAATCCATCCTCGTGCTGAAAGCTGTTCTGCCGGCCGGGGAGAATGAAGTAAAGACATCTCATCTACACTGCATTTCCATGAAGATGAGAGCTTTAGGGAGCTATACCACAGCACCATAACATGCTTTATTGTTCCTGTAGAATATTATAGTACTATTTTACTGTACCACACTACACCATACCTTCAAATCTGCTCTACTCTACTAGGCTGTATCAAACCACACTCTACTACTGTACACAATATCTATACCCATATCACACCATGGTAAAGTATAATGTTCTCCTCTACACCTATTATAATACAGGCTACTATAATAATATAACTATAATAATCTATATTAAACCATAGTCTATTATTCTACAAAACCAATATAATACCATGGTATAATATACTCACATCTAACCCTCCTATTAATATATAGGCCACTGTACTCTTCTATATTATACCATAGTCTAGTATTGCACAATAAGCGGTGGCGCCGCTGTCTCATCAGCTCACGACAGGAGTAAGATGGTTAACGGTTGCCTTGGCGACCGTAGACGTCGGGACGCCATCACACCACATTAATATCGAGATGATGACCGCGTGTTAACGTCAAACCGACCGACACTTTTACTACTACTGGGCACGGTTACTCTACTAATTACTGACACCCAGGGTGATTATCTGGACTGAAGTCAGTGGAATTACCTCATTAGGTGTGTTCAGTAAAAAAACACTTCGACCGCTGAAACTCTGACATGGCTCTATAAAGGCCAGAGCTGGCCGGACCTGAGCGACTTTACAAGAGCCCTCTGTATTGTTAAATTAGGAGCTGTGCTGTGCTTAAAACATACTCTGAATAAGGAGGATTTCTTGAGGCCTGATTCATTGTGATATTGTTGAATACTTATATGACAAATTGATTCATCATCATATTTTTGTTAGCTTTTCCACGCTCTCCTATACAGCTTACGTTTTAAGTATTCATGTACAATGAAAATATTACAAATATTAAAAAAAGTGATTCTCAAGCTATCTGTGTCGAGCTTGCACTGTTTACATAGTGATAAAATGCTCAAGGAGACATAAAAAATAACACCAAGAAAAGCTATTTGTTCCGAACTTCAAGACGTTAGCTCATGATGGAGTGGACGCGGATTGACTTCCAAAGTTCGGAATTCGACTGCGGTTTGGGTCACGCGTTAAAAAGATTAATCGTCCAAAGCTGATATGGTTATTGGAATTAATTTTCAAAGCTGATGATGTCACATGTTGGTTGAGTCTTGCCAGAAAATGGGTGAGGGATCTCGGCAAATCCCTGCCAGACGTTCAGAGAAAATATGTCAAGTGGTATCACCGTACAATCGTTTATAGCGGTCTGTAGCGGTCGACATTTTGACTTGATTACGTTCGTGAGTGGGTTCTGAGGAGCGGCCCTGCAATAAGGCCACCAAACAGAACACAGATGTACGACGGAAAGAACTATTCGTATTGTTCTCGTGAATATATCTGCAACAGTCAGCTCGTTTTTTTTACATTTATTAATCCAACACAACACGCAAAACGTCTGTCAATGCCGACATCTGTATCAGGGGGTTGTTTTTCATCAGTGCTAAGCGATGTTTAATCGTGTATTGGTAGCCATGCATCACTGTCACTGCCTATCAGTATCAAGGGCTCCAAACAACACTACTGGTGGTTTGTGGGTCTGGGTGTGGGGCTGGTGGCCTTAGCTAACCTCGGGGATGTAGAACAAGTCTGAGGGTCCGATGGGAAACAGCCTCGTCTGACCTAACAAAGCTAGAGCCCCGCCGCGCCACAGTAAACACCGACGACATGCTGGATCTGTCAGGGAGAAATGTTAGAAGTTTATAATTTGAAACGGAGAAGGCATTGGGTTCAGTGTAGCCTCCAAAGTTCGTCAATATGCAGAGTCCAGAGGGGAGTATTTTGACTGAACGCACACACAGAGGAACACACCAAACACCTTGGTCACACTGAGCTTCAGGTTGAGTGCTGTAGAGGATTCCTCCGTGGCTCCGGTTTGGACGGGCTCTGAACCTCCTGGCGCCTTGACGAGTTTGATGGATGAGCTCTGCTGGTATTCCACTTCTCGTTGCATTGGTAGGAAGAGAGGCGTCATTGGAAGCCAGCAGCTAGTCTCCCTATGCGCTGGAACAATATATACATTCACCTTTAATGCTTTTACTCTGTCCTCTCCCACCGACAGACTCCTCCCCACGTTCCCATGCCAGGCTGCACTCGGTGACACGTGATAGGTTTAATCTCTGACCCCTTTCAGAGGGGGGAGGGATGAGCACGCCGAGATAAGAATGAAGACAGGAACCCACAAGGGCCTCAGGGTGCTGGATGCATGGAGAGATGGAGAGAGCGACCCGAAATAGAAAAGATGGATCCTTCCCTTGGTTTACGGTCGCTGACAGACGTTATAAACCTCCAGTCGGAGACCTGATGGCTTCACCGAGGAGGGCCGCTTTGGGGATTAAACCCGGGTCTGCCCGGGGGAAGTCGACCACAGGAAGCTCTTATACAACACTCCCGGGCGCCCAAGCCGGAGCCAATAAAAAGGCAATTTGTCATCTTAGTTCAACTTTTGTTAGAGTTCTGTGTTAAACCCGGCGTGCGGTGTGAGACACACACTCCTTAAAAGCCCAGGAAAGGAGGAATGCTGGGATGTCCCGCACTCCTCCGCCTCCTCCATCGGGTAGTATAACATGAGACAGCTTTGTATCCACTCTCCCTCTCGTAAACGTCCGCTGTGTACACGGCCTGACGGATCAGAACCGGGGGCCTGCCCGGGAACCCTCGGGCCAGAGCAGGAGTTCCCTCCGAGGTGTAAATGACGCACATTAGCAAGAGCCCTTAAGGCACGGATCTCCGAGACCTGCTGCGTCGACCTCGGCCTCGAGAATCAGTGGAAGTGGAAAAATCACCACTGCCATGTGTTGCAAATCAAATAGGAATTTTCTGAATTAAACTGAAACGCGGCACCGCGATAACCGTTTCATTAACGGTGTGGTGTGCAAGCGACGTTAAATCCAACGAATGAAATCATACGCTTGGTCTCCTCCACCGACAAGACGATTGTATGACCCTCTCTCTTATTTCAAAGGCGTCGCTCTGAGTTTTTCCAGTAAAGGAGTTGCTGCACGGCTATTATCTTACTGTGCCACCTGCTCACTCTCCGCTAAGTAAATGTGTGGGAGTGTGGATATAGATTACCCCTGTGAAAAGTTAGATAGAGCGGCCGGCTTTAAGGAAGGAACTTCAGTAGACTTTCCAAAAGCCACTCTGCTCTCAGGATACCAACGCCTTGAAGGAGAATGTCAACACATCGATGATGAAGACCTCGATACGGTCAGCTCATGGCGATTCATTTTTTAAACACATGTTCGGAAAAATGTTTTTAAAAATCCCAGAACACAGCAACGGGTCCGGCATGGCTGTGGTGGGGAGGCCCAAAGAAAAATAAAGAAACGCTCGTGTTGGCCCAAACAGCCTTGTACGTAGTAGCGCTCGCACATAAACAAAAGGGAGCTGGAACCACAGCCCAGCTCCAATCAGGCCTGGTAGCCATAACATAAATGGAACGCCTTCCGGGAAACAGGCGGTCCGCTGGCTGTCCCTGCCTGACTGGAGGCCCTAATCACAACCCCACCAGAGCCACTCCGGCTACATGTTGAGAGATTCATCAACACATTCTAATAAGACCTCCGCCGTGACGCTCTCGTCAGCACCACGCTAGGAAACTCTCGTTCCCCCCCAGCTCAGGGACATCTCCGGAGTTTGTGAGAAGCAGAGAGGAGACTCGTGTGACGACACCGGAGCAACAGCTGAAGCCCATCTGAGTCGTTCAAGACATTAAGACACGGTGACACATTCTGAACCAGGGCTTTGCTCCAATCCTCAGGGAGGAAAAAATACTGTACTATACTGTTCTGTCATCGTCTGGATCGATGAAACTTTCATAGAGCCAAGGGGACCGGGGAGCTCGCCGCAGCTGAACTCTACCTCATAATGCGCTAAACGCCGTTTCCTCTGTTGAAAAGCGCTGAGCTGCGTGGCCGGCTGCCTCCCATTGAGCTGATCTGTTATTCTGAACCTGCCCAGGACAATACTTTGGCACCACCACATCGTCCAGAAGATACGAGCATGTACCCAAACGCGAAGCAGAGCTTGTAAAAACCAAGGCCGGACTGAGATGTTGACGATCAGGTCAAGATGCAAAGAGAAAGGTGCATGTATGTTTTTTATTAAAATGTAAAAAGTAACGGTGAGGTTGCCGTTTAGTACCAAAGTAAGGCATGAGTCTATTCAAACAGCAGTGGCCAACAGGCAGATTGGAATGTAGAAGTAATGTTCAATATAAAACATTTTTACAGTTTTATGTCCTTGGCTATTTTGTCGACATCTGTTGAACCTGAAAATAGAGAATGGAAACAAGCTCTTAATTTGAAAAATCCAGAAATATGTTGTTAACTGTTGGTACGAACTGGGCTGAGTATGGTAATAGTTAAGAGTATCGTTTATAAAACATAACAGACAATCCAAGCCCCCACATCCAGACAAAACAAAAACACGACAAACTATGAAAACAACGATGAAGCCATCACTACCACCCCCCCGTACCCGGTGTTTCACACCGTTCAGGGGCACAGATCCTTGTCCTCAGAAGCCCAGCTGACGGACTTACTGCCTGCGCCGGCCCAGTAGCCCGGAACATACACAGAACATAGCGGAACACGCCCCCGGCGCTGGTAACCCCGCTGTACACGGCCCCCCCGCTGTTGCCTTTGGCCCGGGCGACCCGCTCCCCCGCGTCACGGTCCCGCATCGCGCTGACACCTCCGACCCGGTCTGGGGCCCATCTGTGGAGGACCCTACGAAGCCTTCCCCCCCCCCCCCGGTGGCGTCCTCTGAGGAACGCCTGGCTCCTCTGGGCCTGTGATGTCCGGGCCGCGGGGGGACGCGTGACTGGCGAGCCAAGTATCGTCGTGTCAACAGAACGAGCCGCGCGTCGCAGCTGCGTCCGCAAAGCCCGGACCGCGTCGGGAATGGGAACCGTAGCCCCTGAACTGAACACACGTGCACTGCCCACACTGGTGTGCACGAGGTCTGTTTAATGTACACCGCCGATTGGCGTTAATAATACTGCATCCCTACAGCGGCTCATCAGAGGCCCGCCGCCGTGATTAGGATGTTACGGTTTGCAGCGCTGCAGGATTGTAACAGTGCATTATATGATTTGTCGTAGAGCTTTATTGTGTATTTTTTTATTATCCAGTCTGCTGTCCATCTGTTCCTCTGTCTGTCTTTCCATCTGTCGGTTTATTAAGTTAGGTCAAGTGTGTTCGTACAGCTGTTTATCACGATGTTATTGAGGAAAGGCTCTGCAGGCCCGAGACACCCTGGAACCCTTACACCCCAGAAAAGATGAACAAAAAAACAGTTTTATATGTTAATCATGGAGGGGATTGTTTGTCACAAGATTGATGAGGCTTAGGATAGAAAAAAAACAACAATCAGGAATAATCAGTCAGGAATAGAAGGGATTGATCACTCCATTCAAAAGCGAATTAATTATATATACCCCTTCCCTTCCAGGAGTGATCGATCAATGTAATAAGTATTACAATTTCACACTCGAAATTAATCCAATTAATTAATCCACACTTCCAATTAAATCCACTTCTTCCAGGTGTGAATTTTAACACAAAATGTATCACTTATTACAATTGTAACACCTATTTAACGCTAAATTTAAATGTTAAAACGCTACATTTTGAAACTTAGTCCTAAGATTCACACCTTGTAGGGGTGAACTAAGTCAAAATACTGCAGAATCCTAAATAAAACTTAACTACCTCGTCCTATTGTGTCTTCTTCCTAATCCGTGCTTCATGGCCGACCGCGGGCCCCAGCCAGCAGCTGGCCGGGGGGGAGAGACGGAGAGCCAGAGGGAGACGGAGGTCTTCGCCCAGCTGGTCCTGCTTAGCGTCGGTGTGCAGGTAGCGGCCGACTCATTATCTGGACTCAACAACAATATACACTGGCACTGCTTAGCACTCCGTAAAACATACTAATATTGACCTAATTATTTTCATTGTTTCCTTTGGAAATTATTTCCCCCCCTCCGCCTTCCCCTGCAGCGCCGGAGAAAGTGCCGCCTTTGACTTCAAACACGGCCCTGCCCCGCTCTGAACTCTGACCCCTGGGGTAGTAAATCACTGGAGCGTTCAGGTACCCCGGCTGGGCCCCCGGGACCGGCCCAGAGTGTGCGTGTCGGTGTCGTTGTGGTGTGTGCGTAGGGGTCGTCGTATAAGTTTGTAGGCTCCAGGTTTGGCTTGGCCGAGGACCAGGGGAGAGATCCAGAGGAGAGGTCCGCCGGCCTCCGTGTGTGTGTTGGACGGACCCCCTCGTGGAGGACAGCGTTGTGGGGAGGGCAGGCGGGGGTCAGCCCCGCTCCTCCACGACCAGACGAACCCGTGAAACAGCGAGGCCGCCTGCAGGAAGGAAACATGTGATCATCTCAGTAGGGGCTTCGCTCTGATTCGAAGTAAAAAGGAGAGAAGAAACAAGCGTGATGATCGGAGAAACAGCAGAGAAGATTCAAGGGTTGAACGACCAGACAGGCGTTGGTATTGGACAGGCCGGTGTTGTCTTTGGGTTCATCGGCTCAGTGTAGGAACGACTAGCACACAGCACAACAGCACAAGAGAGCAGAGGAGAACGTCTTACTCAATACATTGATATGCATGACGCAAGAAATGTTATGCTGTAAAGGGCAGTGGAACCAAGAACAACAGTGAAACCGAAGAAACACATCAGCAACGTGATGATTTGTGTGATTCACACTTTCAACAGCAGTCCACGACGTCGAGGAATGTCCGGCGATCTGTTTACACGCCCCGGCCACCAGAACGCTGGGTGGATCAAACCGCCTCTCGTGGTCGTCCCCTCTCTCTCTCTCTTTCTCCAGAACAGTACCACAGCATTGCACAAAGTTTGGAGTCCCACCGCCGAATGGGGCTGTGTCACTCCACCACTTTCCCAGGCTGAGACTCCCCCCCCCCCCCCCCCCCCCACCACAGGAACAGATAAATGCACGGTCAGGGCTTTCTCCTGCCGCTCCTCCAAACAGTCCTGACGCCCTGCCCTCATGTTCTTGGCAGGTCTGGGGTCCCACTCCCCGACCGCAGCCTCTCGTCTTTGTGAGTCCTAGTGGCTCGGGTTGAGGGGGGGAGGTGAAGGCGGGGGCGCAATCAGTGCCCTTCTGGGCTCCGTATGGTCGCAGGGCCCCAGCCAAAGGCCCCCCGCCTGGGGGGGCTGATGGCTCCTGTTCTGTCTGTCGCCAAACCCCAGGAGCAGACCTCGTCGGCAGTCTGGCTGTCCCGAAACACGACGCTGCCAAGCGCAGGAAGAAGTGGGTACAAGGCTGAGCACTTTATCCGTCTGTATGAAAACAAAATGTCCCCTTCGCCCGGAGACACGGCGGCCCCAGGGCCGTGTTTTATGCGCCCGGTGGCAGCGCGGGTCTCAGGAAGCACAAGGCAGACTCTTTTTTCCATGTTCTGCGAGGCTGGGATTCGTCTCCAGAAAGGGCAAAGGGCCGATTCTTTTCTTACATGTCATCCCCCCCTGCTGTGCCCCGGGGCTGTGAGGGCCGAGGAAGATTAATGCCCCACCTAAGTGATTTACAAGTCCTTTAAAACATTTCCCTGCCCTGCCTCTACTCGAGGCGAGCGCACGCCGACGGGAGGAGGGGGGTCTGGGCGGCCGGTGGCACGGATATCTTTTCCAAACTGGCTGGCTGCTGTTTATGTGTGCTGGGGGTGCACGGTAATGGCGCTGTGACGTGGCCGAGCTAGTATCTCACCGGGTGATTTAGGAGAAGGTTAATGCACAAATTGGAGGTGAGGGAATTGCTCTTGCCTGGTTTCTCGAGGCAGGGCAGAGACGGAGGCTTTGGCTCGGACGCGACTTCTGGGGGGGGGGGAAGGGGAAGGCGCTGGGAGTTTAGAGTTGGGCCGGCCAGCGGACGCTGATGAAGTCCTTAGCGTGGATGGAAACTTCCGTGCGGTTCCGCAGCGCTCTACAGCGCAGGTATCAGGAGATGAACGAGGCCTGTTGGTCTTGATGCCGCTGCAGCCGTGATGTTGCCCCAGGAGAGCATGTGACCGTGTTGTCAGGAGATGTCGGGTTGCAGGGTTTAAGTTCAGGGAAGTTGATGGATTTGAGAAAGCCATCGTTCTATCTCATTCAAATAAGAGTAAATAACAAAATATGAATAAACTACAAACATATTGCTTTCAACTTTGCTTCCTCGGTCGACAATGTCAGGTATGACTAAGGCAATGGTTCTCACCGTTACTTTAGTGAACTCCATTGAACCTCAAGGCATCTACTGCCAATCTCATCGCAGGAGCCAGAGCAAATGGCCCATGAAATCAAGGAAATGTTTGATGAATGATGGTCATTTTTCCTATAAAGGCTAAGTGGATTAACACCATTATGAACACAAATAATTTCCAAGTGCGACTTAAGGTCTAGTTTCTAGTGGACCACCAGTGGAAAACTGTAGCACCAAGCCAACACTAGATGGCGGCAACAGACACTGGGCACACTTTTCCTATTTATAGAGAATACTTTTAAAACGTTTAGAAAGTCACACGGAGAGGCTGAAACACATGCAAACTCGCACCTCATTAAACTCCCAAGAGAATACTCATGATAAACAACAACTTTGGCCTGGGAGTTGTGATAAATGTAATATTATAAATATTGCCACCTGTGTGCTGTCAACACAACCGATCGCGGTTGACACATTTCCTGATTCAGACAAAAGAACGGAGCTCCAGGAATTCGGTTGGAGGAAAAGAGGAAAAGCGGGTCAGGAAAGGGCTGTGGCGGCGTGGAAACACCCCGAGTGATAACGCAGGGTCGCCGCGTCTGGCTTCACTCACACCAGCAGCCCCGCGTGTGGGGAGGGGGGAGGGGGGGAGCACACACGCCATCATCGACGGGGGTGGTGCTAGTGGTGGCGTTAGTGGAGATGCTGGTGGTGGCATAGATGGAGTTGATGGTGTTGTTAATGGTGAGGGTGGTGGTGTTGATCGTGATACTGCTGGTGGTGTAGATGGTGGAGGTGGTGACAATGGTGGTGGTGGAGGTTCTGGTTGGTGGTGGGGGTGCTGGTGGTGTAGCTGATGATTGGGCTGGTGGTGGGTGGTGGTGGTGGGTGGTGGTGGTGGAGGTGAAGGTGGTGGTGGTGGTGGTGGTGGTGGTGGTGATGATGGTGGTGGTGGTGATGGTGGTGGTGGTGATGATGGTGGTGGTGGTGCCGGTGGTGGTGATGGTGGTGGTGGTGGAGTAGCTGGTGTTGGTGGTGATGGTGGAGGTGAAGGTGGTGGTGGTGGAGGTGAAGGTGGTGGTGGTGGTGGTGATGATGGTGGTGGTGGTGATGGTGGTGGTGGTGGTGCCGGTGGTGGTGGTGGTGGTGCCGGTGGTGGTGGTGGTGGTGGTGATGATGGTGGTGGTGGTGGTGGTGGTGGTGGTGTAGCTGGTGTTGGTGGTGATGGTGGTGGTGGTGCTGAACAGCCCCTCAGCTCACCCTCCCCAGTGATTCAGCCACGCTGGAATTCGGGGGTCAATCTGCTGAAGGATGGCAGACACACCCAGCCCCCCTCCCCGCTCGGGGCGGGGGGAGGGGGGGGCTACACACAGATAAATCTCCCTGCGTCGCGCTAATGGACGCAGGCAGTAAGACAAACCAGGCCGCGCAATTAAAACAAACTCGCTCACCGCAAGCGCCTCCACCACGAGACACACAAATGGAGGAGTAAAACAAACAGTGACATTTCCATTCTAAAGCTTTCTCAAAACGTTTGAACAACTCAGCTGAAGTCTCTGACCCTCTCTCCCTCCCATGGCAGTTTTGTTTGTTGCCCTCAAAGACTGTTTGGGGATTTGAACTCGAGTCATCAAATTGATTCCCCCAGAGGCAGGAATCCTCTCTCTCTTTATAGGATTCAATAAAACACACTTTAAAAGATGTTCTTTTCCTCGGCTGTCGTCTGATTGGTTTGCCAGAGCCCCCCAAGCCCTCCACTTCGATGCGGTTGGCGTTTGAGTTCAAACCGGATCTGGCTTCCTTGAGTTCCCCCCACAGAACGCTCTCGGACTGATTGTTTGGGAACAACTTAATTTCCACTTAATGAACTCCCTTGTGCCGCTCCTCAGGTGATAGCGCATCAACAAAGCACATCCCCGGATTCCACCGATAACTTATCCACTTGTTCCCGCCCGCTAGCTCTACGTCGACTTTGACTCACTCAGCAGACGCTTTTATCCAAAGCAACTTTCAAGCGCAGCTGAGAATAAATAAAGAAAGCCACAGTGAAAATCGTGCTGGGCGACCGAGCTGAAGAACAAAAAACAACTGGACAACAGATTAGTTTGAAGTGAGACACTTGTAGAGGGGGGGGTTCCGGGCATTCTTCAAGACGAGGACTGATTCTGCAGACTGAGAGGGAGGCTTGAATCAAGTCTATTCTGAGTCTATGTAAACGATGTAGCCTCCTGGTTCTGTCTGATTGCGTCCAAGTTGAGTGTCTGAATCCGTCCTGGTTGTGCATCTGAAATGCGTCCTCGTTGTGGGTTTGAATGTGGTTGTGTGTCTGAATGTGTCCTGGTTGTGTGTCTGAATGCCTCCTGGTTGTTGTCTGAATGTGGTTATGTGTCTGAATGCGTCCTGGTTGTGTGTCTGAATGCGTCCTAGTTGTGTGTCTGAATGTGGTTGTTTGTCTGAATGCGTCCTGGTTGTGTGTCTGAATGCGTCATAGTTCTGCGTCTGAATGTGGTTGTTTGTCTGAATGCGTCCTGGTTGTGCATCTGAATGCGTCCTGGT
>NC_136943.1:2124241-2141741 GCF_949987615.1 Pollachius pollachius
TGTTGAGCAAGAACCAGATGCCCTAATGATGCTCACGCTATTTCAATAAAAACAACATGCTAATTAGCTTTCCCTCTGGGTTATCTAGTCTAATTCTGAATTAACTGATTATTATATCATCAAAAGCAGCTGCAAGTCTTTGAATAATTATTTACTTATTTATTCTCTTCCTCAGCATATCTCCCTCTTTCTCTCTCTCCTATTCCCTCCTCTCTCTCTCTCTCTCTCTCTCTCTCTCTCCCTCACTCTCACCCAATCAGCCGGAGGTCTGATTGTAAACGGGTGGTTTGAACCACTTCATCTCCGGTCTGGCCTCCTCGCCTCGCGAGACGCCCACATTAGCATTATTAGCATGAGACAAACGGACACGTCATAGCTCAACACAGCTCTTTACCGCCCGGGACTGACGGACAGATGGGGCTAGCGTCTGCGCGGCGTATGCTGTTTGTTTGGTGCTTGTTGTGTGTTTTGTTGCGCTCCGCTGTCTGACGAGGCTTTGGAGGCCCTCTTGTTTTATCGTGCTGCTCATCCATCAGACTCCCGACCATTTGCCAGATCTCACAGCACGGCTCTCCCTGCGTTGTACAAACGATGCGCTCCAGATACGCTCCGAGTTAAACGCAGCAGAGCCACTGGAGTTCTCCTTAACCGATAGCAACAACAACTCCAGGATATTATTGGAGCAGCAGAGCACAGACCCTTCTGGTTTAAAATCATTCCATAAAGTACAGCGCAATGGGGTGAGAGTGAGTGAGCGGTTTTATGACAGCAGACGTATTCCTGGCAGACAGACGGACCGAAACAAACAGACAGGCCGACTCAAGGCCAGAAAGACAGACAGACGGACAGACAGGGGGACAGGCAGATTGACACACTGACTGGCAGACGGATCAACAGACAGACAGGCTGGCACACGGACAGAGAGACAGGCTGGCACACGGACTGGCAGGTTAGTTTTTCTTGATAGTCAACCCCTCGATGTGACGGAACCACCAGTAACCTGATCTCTGCAGGCTGAGTTACCCACACGCACACACGCACGCGCCCACACACACACGCGCATGCACATTTGCCGTGGCACACACACCTAACCACACACACGTAATCATCACGAGCCGGGCTGCGTGGCCCCACTCGGGTCCTCTTCCTGCCCTACGGATCCGTCTCCCACTGGCAGCTTCGAAGCGCTCCGGCGCAGGTGAGCCGTCCGCATTCCCAGGGAGAACACGAGGATGGGTTGACTTGCCCCCGCACACGGAACGACATCATCTGCCATCCCATAATCCCCCCCCCCCCCCTCCTGCCTCCCCCGAACCCTCTTTCCCTCGTGATGTCACCTCATACGCTTTAAGAACGTCTGGGACACACACCTGTTGGACATTATATATATATTAGGTCACAAAGAAGGGAAAGACTTGCTCTCTTTCTTACCCCTGCTCTCTCTTTCCTACTCACTCCCCCGCTTACCCCCTCTCTCCTTCTTTCATCCCCTCTTGCTCCCACCCCCTCTCATTTTCTTTCTCCATTCCTTGTTCTCTCTCTCTCTCTCTCTCTCTCTCTCTCTCTCTCTCTCTCTCTCTCTCTCTCTCTCTCTCTCTCTCTCTCTCTCTCTCTCTCTCTCTCTCTCTCTCTCTCTCTCTCTCTCTCTCTCTCCCTCTCTCTCTCTCTCTCTCTCTCCCTCTCTCTCCCTCTCCCTCTCTCTCTCTCCCACACTTCTCTCCCTCACTCGCCAACTCCCTCAGTCTCCCCCACTTCCTTCCATCTCTTCTAAATCTCCCCCTATCTCTCTCTCTTGGCATTTAGCAGCAATTTTGTCCGAAGCAACAGGTAGAAAGTAGACACAGTGGGGTTTGAACACACAACCTTTCAGCTGGGAGTCAAGCACCCTCACCACTTCCTTTCCCCTCTCCCAGTCCCCTAGATGTTCAAGGTGATGACTCTACCTGTACCTCTATCAACCCATTAGGTCATGTTCCTCGATACATAACCTGATGATAACGTGTTAAAGCAACAGGCGCCCATAGAGGTGGGAAAGGGTCTCGCCAGTAGAGGTCGTCAGACAACTTGGTTGCCAGACATGCGAAAACGTCATTCTCGGTAATCGCTCTCATCTATCTGTTGGTGTTTATCAGTTTATGGGCCAGCAGTAAGACTCTCACCCCTGCCCACTTTCCCACAGTGATTTGTGCGCTGACTTTCAACACTGTTTAACTCCCCTTGGCTTTAGCGCTGTCACGCACTCTTCGATGTCCTGCTCTTTAATACAGCTTGACCTTTGACCTTAACAACATCTCATCTTCAACCACCACAATCCCTTCATAAATTGGGCTCAATGAGATTACAGGGTTTGGCTCAGTGTCTATGATTAAACAAACACTATTAATGAGATGCATCGTCATTTCCCCAGATGCCGATATGGAAACAATGTGAATCTGTTTCTGTCCGCCCCAGGAATGCATCCAGTACCCCCGAGAAAGACCCGTCCCTGCAACGGTTTCTCATGTGGCTCTGATGAGTTATCTGTGGCGCTCCCCACCACATCGTGAACCTACAATTACCCGGCCGTGAGTCACTCCAGGGGTCAGCAGCGACCGCCCCTCCGCTGGGGCCCTCATCGATGTTGAACGGACACCGGTCTCACTGAGCCAGGGAGATGACACCGAGACCGCCGTTCTCACAGAGAGGAACGTGTTCCTCCCCTCCAGTGGCTCCATCCTACCTTAAATATAATTGTATTGTTGGTGGGTTTTTTTACGACAGAGAGCCGGAGCGTGATGCGGGGACGTGGGACCCGGCATGGGATTGTGGTTGTTAGCGGGGGGAGAATGTGCTCTACGTCCGTCTGCACCTTGTTCTACTTAAGCTTCCACCTGAGGCCGGCCTCGATCCAGACCCATCAACCCCTTATTACGCAGCCCAATGACCGGTGAAATGCCTTAAGACTGAAGGTCTTAACGACACTGACCCGCAACCTTCTGGAGATCGTCCATGGCTGTTCGTTACTCATGGCCTTCACCGACAAACTGCTCTTTTTATAAGCTGCTAGAGTCAGAAACTGAAGGAAAGGTTAATTCCCATTCTGGAAGCAGTTGATGGTGCTACTGCTTGTTTGACCAGAGCATCTAATGTCAGGAAGTGGAGGGCACAGCTGTTGAGAGGCCCAGGTCTGATGGACCCACAAAGCTCTCCAATCAGGAGCCTAGTGCTGTTAAACACAACGTCCCACGGAGAGCACCCACCTCTGGGTGGCATGGTAAGGGGAGGAACCAGAGTAGATCTGGACGGGCAGTAGATCCAGGGGGATTTGGGTGCGCTGCAGGGCTGAGTGCATCCAGATGGAGGAGGGACGGCCCGACCCTCTCAGGAGAAACCTTTGGGTTCCGGTAGGTGGTGGACAGTTGCAGCGTGTGGCCGCACATCACTGCAGTTGCTGGGAGGATCCATCCAAAAGTATGTCAGTGTGTTTCAGAAAACAATGTGCAACAGATTAAAAGCACTTAACATCCAGATGAGGTAAAGCAATTAAAAGTGCTTCAGAAAAGAACAAAAAAGGTTTTAACCTCTCGAAAATATGTTCTAAACAGCACCTATAAAGGGACTTTAAAGAATAATGATGATGAGTGCTTTGTTTCAACGTAATAAACCTCACCCGGTTCTGAACCTTGAACAAACCGAACCGCAGGTTACGGAAAAATCGATCTAATGCTCTAATTGAAACCAGTAGTTTAATGGACATGATTCAGCCACGAAGGAATCTGCATACCGCAAACCTTTGATTATTCACAAGCTCCATTTGTGAACAAGCAAAAAGCTTGAGCAAATCATTGCCACGTCGTCACCACATTACACTGGTATCTTCGGTCAAATAAGAACTACTTGAATACTTACTTAACTTACATTAAGTAATTTAGCCGACACATCTAACCAAGGTGAAACTAAGAACATAGAATGTATATCAGAACGCTAATACATGGTCGAATTTTCTTTTTGGTATGGGCCTTGGAAGGACACTTGGGAACAGAAAGAGAAGAACAACCATAGAAGCTCACACAAAAGTCTCAGTCAAGCTTAGTTGACTTAATTAGCGACAACGACAAAGCTCAGCAGTTTGTGACTCTGCATAAATCAGTGCAAGAGAGCGCTGTGTACGTACGTGGCACAAGACCCGAGTTATGTGTTGCCCATCAGAGGGGATGGTCCCAGCATGCTGTGAAGAAGGCTACCGTGACTCAGGTCCGGCTGCAGCTGTGAGGCTGCAGAAGCCGTCCTCATCCCAAAACCACAGGCGTGTTGGGGGTCATTAAGAGATGGGGGGGGGGCTGAGTCACAGCAGGACACCCTGCAGAGATACCACAGCCTCTAGATGATGGGGGCCCCATAGGCAGGATGGCCATGCCAAGCTGGTGGTGGATCCAAGGGGGGTGGGGGGGGATTAGACTGTGATCCCCTAGCATGGCGTGAGTCAGGGCTTAGGTGGAATCAGATGGATTCAAATGGGCTCTGCACCATCTCTTGGTAATTTCAGAGGAGCCTTAATGCCACTTTGTTGACTTCCCAAAAGAAAACCTGACCAACAAACCCAAACCAACAAAGCACCGCAGAAATACCGCCATTAAAGCCCTGAAAACACGCTGTTTAAACTTCACCATGTAAAAAACAACCTAATCAAAAGCTTTCATCTGGGGGCTTTCAAACAAAGTGATCTTCAAAACAACCTCTTCATTAAAATATCAAATATGTTTATATTTTTTAACACAGATCTGATACTCCAGCCTGTTTATGGAGCTTAACACAGACTTGAGGTCAACCATACTCTAATCCCGGTTGAATTGAACAGTAGAAATTTCCACTTAGTGGAGTCTCCCGCGGTACTGTCTGTGTTCCCTCAGGCGAGCTCACTGTCTCATGGACTAACTATGTCTAGCAATCCGTTCCCTTCTCTTTTGTACATTTTCATTTGAGCTGCGGTTTCGAACTCTTGTGTGAGATCGATTCGTCTGGTCTGTGTTGAACTTGGGCACCTTGGTGGAGATGTGGTACCGTGTGTGTTGCTCTGAGTAGAGAACCCTTTCAACACCTCTCCAGAACCATGGACACTCCGCCAGGAAAAAGATTTTTACCAAATAACGGATTTTTCAGAAGGAACATTTTCCATATGCCTTGCTACCACTCACTACTAAGCCCTACAGAGAAGTTGGAGAAACTTTTAGAAAACATGATCAACTTTTACAAAATCCATTTTGATACTGACCACACAATTATCAAAGCCAAATATTCCTCCCTCTCTTTTGCTAAAGTTTGAACTCAGTTGTAGCATCAAGTGTTTGTACGTCTCTGCCTATTTGCATTTGATTGCAATCAGTCCATGCAGGACTGTGTATCAATTCATATTTTTGTATATTTGATATCTTCCACTGATGAGTTACAATTTACAGTTCCAGAGGCTGCATGTGCCTCAGATTTTGTCCATCTCTCCCTCTCTTCATCTAGCTCATTTCAGAGTGTGTCTTGGGCTCTGCCTCTGCGATTGCCAGCAGCTGTGGGCCAATGCGTACCATATGTCAGGCGTTTTGTGTAAATATTGCGCTAGGGGTAGCCTGCTTTACATTTCAATTACTGCATTCATGCAGTCTGCAAGCACAAGACCCAGGAAGTCGGGGTGAAACCCGAGTCAGCCCTGTGAGGGGGAGCCGGGGTCTGCGTCACATGACCTCTTGTTGATGGGGGGTGGTCTGCGTCACATGACCTCTTGTTGATGGGGGGTGGTCTGCGTCACATGACCTCTCGTTGATGGGGGGGTCTGCGTCAAATGACCTCTAGGTGATGGGGGGGCGGGTCTGCGTCACATGACCTCTCGTTGATGTCCTGCATCACATGACCTCTAGGTGATGGGGCGGGTCTGCATCACATGACCTCGAGGTGATGGGGGGGGGGGGGGGGTCTGCGTCACATGACCTCTCGTTGATGGTGGAGGGGGTCAGCCAATGCTCGCTCTCACGGGGCTGAAGGATGCTGGACCGATACCCCTGCCTCCCGACTCACGCTGGACCGTCCGTTGTTGTTACCTGGGTGATAGGTTACCGCGGTTACGGTGGAACAGCAGTCGGGAGGTTTCGGCACAACAGGTCATTTGCCGTTGGCCAGGCAATGGGCGAGCACGGTGACAGACAAGAAGCTGAGCGGGCCGTCCAGGTAGAGGTTACCATGGTTACTGTAGAACAGGTCAGCGAGAAGTTACCGTGGTGACAGTCGAAACATAGACAACATATTATTATTAGGTTGCTAAATGGCCTGCTAATCACCTGCTAATTCTGTCCTGTGCTATTTATGAATGTATTAAAGCTGGTGTCGGAGGGAGGGTAAACAACGTCAAACTCAGGCCAGTCAAGAAAAACAGGGCCCTCTACACAAGGATCCACTGTGTCTGGGCTTTTTCTGCCTGGAAACCGGTCAGTGTTAGAAGATATCATAGAATGAATTCAAACGTGACGAGACTCTCAGTGTTTGCTGTGAGCCATGGTAAAACCATCTCTAAAGCCGTTTCCTGAGTTAGCTTTGGCCGCTGACGTTGGCTCACAATGGCAGTGAGGTGGACATCTGGCTAGGAGGGGGGTCTGGACCAGCTAGCTGGCCTCTGAAAGGTTAACCCCTTCACTGGTTATGAGAATGATAATAATAATAACGATGATAATAACAATACACTTTCTTCATACAGCTTTTAAAACCTGAGGTACAACCTGCTTTACATGAGACCAAAGCAAAACAAGCAAGAAAGGCGATAGAGTATGAGATAGTTCTAAAACAGCAGGGCTAAGAAACAGAACATGAATAGAAATAAATATGGAAAAAGTGAAAAAATCTAATACAACGAGCGTGTGGAATAAAACACGGAGAAAATAACATAACCTAACACGCCGTGTTGAGCTGGGGGAGACGAAAAGTCCCAGGGAGAGAGCCGGGGTGAACGAGCTTTCTGGACATCCTGTCATTAACTGTGTTTTCCACTTCTAACCATATCTGACTTCCTGAAATAAAACGCAGTGGATGGGCAGCCGTGTGAAACGGCAGGACGTTAAAACACACGGCGCGCGGCTCCTGATCGAATCTCCGGCTGACAGCACAACGCTGGTCGCTTTGCACCCGTACGATTTATGAGTGTGTTTGATTAGTTGTGATGCGTACAGAGGCATGCTATTTGTAACATGGATTTCACGTGAGTTGTGTGCCAGAGAAGCATTCTGTTAAGCATCAGTGGGATTCGATTAAATTGCAGTAAAGGCAAAGCGGACCGACTGACAACTTGTTTATAGTCTGGGAGCACATGCTTTATCAATCGCTGATATTGACTTCCTACATGACACACACACTCACTCTCTCACACACAGACATACGCACAAACAAACACACAAACAGAGGACAAACACACAGGCCGAAGGCACACAGACAAATGTACAAGTACACACAGCCACACACAGCAGACAAATGCACACATTCACACACGCACGCACACACGTACATTAAAAAACAATAAAAGTTGCAGTAGGTCAGTAGAACCGCATCCCATAATAACATACATATATCCTGGTCCATTCTCCTGACGGATTGCAGAAACAGCCGGCTCGGAGAGCTGTTTTTATTGAAGTTAATGTTAATCCCTTTGAAGCGTGAGCCACTATGGAGAGACAAATGGGTTGTTGACCTGGACGGCTGACTGGCCTCCTGAGTCCACCGTCTAGCAGGTTCTTCTGAACTAGAGCCCTGCATTACTGCTCTCCATAGTGTCTCACATACTGCTACTACTCTCGGGAGAGGGGTTGAGGGGATGGAGCTGGACTCGGGGGTGTATTCAGAGGTGGTGGTTGGGTGGAGGAGGTGGGCTAGGTGGAGGGGATGGAGATGGTCTTGGTGGTGTTTTTAGAGGTGGTGGTTAAGTGGAGGTAGTGGGGGAGTTGGACTGGGTGTGACGGTGGTTGTACCGGTGGCAGTGGTGATGAAAGTAAAGCCAGTTGTAAAGCTGATGTTGGAGCAAGTGGTGATGGTGTAAAAGGTGGTGGTAGCGGTAGAGGTGGTGTTGTTAACTGTGGAGGTGTTGGTGGTGGGTGTTAGTTACGATTAGGGTTAGTTTTAGTGTGCTCATGGTTAGGGTCAGTACTGACATCGCTCAGAGGGGGCGGTGTTGAGGTGCTCATTAGCTGTAAATGGCAACAGCCGAGTCTACAGGTGAGTATCAGGAAGTGAGACTGAGTTGAGAGGCTCTGGAGGTGGATCTGTACGGGGAAACTCTGAGAGTTTGTTGGACCTAACACGAAGTAAACACGTCTGTCAAGACACTTTGATGAGGATGATGGAAATACACAGGGAAACAAAGACTGGAATCAAGGCGTGGTCTGGTCAACTGGACTGACGAGCTGTTGGCGAACGCGTAGCTGTGGACCTGTGGTGAGTACCTCTCACCTCACCCCCTAGACAGGTACGATTGCACTCCCCCAGGGAAAGCTTAGGAACATACTTCAAGTTCATCGCACCACGTTGGGACAGACATTAGGTTATAGGCTGACTACCCGGAGGAATAACGAGCAATGTAGTTCAGCGCGTAACAGCGTTGAGGTGGCGGTTTTTACAGTGATGGTGGTGGTGGTAGCGTTGATATAGATGGTGGTGGTAGGTGTGGAGGTGTGCATAGTGATAGTGGAGGTGGTGGTGTTGATAGTGATGGTGGTAGGTGTGGTGGTGTTGATAGTGATGGTGTCAGAGGAGATGACTTGGTAGGTATGGAGGTGATGGTGTGATTGATGGGACCTCAGTTTTGGGACCTCAGTGGTGGAACGAGCTCCCTACTGATGTCAGGATCGCAGAGTCGCTCACCAGCTTCCGCAAAAGACTCAAAACTCACCTGTTCAGAGTTCACCTCGACTCTGCATAGAAACCAATGCACAGCCACCATTGAATGTTGTACGTCCTGGCACTTGTACATTGCACTTATTCAAGATACTTAATTGTGTAGCATCTACAGTAGCTGCTATCGTTGCTTTACACGGGGAATGGGTTAGCCTAGCGATTGTAATACTTGCACTTGGTTCTATGAACATCTTTACTGTACCGACAGCGATATATTGTTTCACTTCTTATGACAAATGTACTTATTGTAATAAATGCACTTATTGTAAGTCGCTTTGGATAAAAGCATCTGCTAAATGCCCTAAATGTAATGTAAATGGTGGTGTTAGGTGTGGAGGTGATGGTGTTGATAGTGACGGTGGTGGGGTTAGGTGTGGAGGTAGTGGCGTTCATAGTGATGGAGGCAGAGGTGGTGGTGTTGATAGTGATGGTGGTAGGTGTGGTGGTGTTGATAGTGATGGTGTCAGAGGAGATGACTTGGTAGGTATGGAGGTGATGGTGTGACTGATGGTGGTGGTGTTAAGTGTGGAGGTGATGGTGTTGATAGTGACGTTGGTGGGGTTAGGTGTGGAGGTAGTGGCGTTCGTAGTGATGGAGGCAGAGGTGGTGGTGTTGATGGTGACGGAGGCTGAGGTGGTGGTGTTGAGGGTGGAGGTAGGTGTGGAGGTGGTGCTGATGATAGTGTTGGTGGTAGGGGTGGAGGTGGTGGTGTTGATAGTGATGGTGTCAGAGGAGATGACTTGGTAGGTGTGGAGGTGATGGTGTTGATATTGATGGTGGTGGTGTTAGGTGTGGAGGTGGTGGTGGTGTTGAAAGTGATGGAGGTGGAGGTGGTGGTGTTGATGGTGGAGGTAGGTGTGGAGGTGTTAATAGCGATGGTGCTGTGGGAGGTTTCACCCTGTGTGACCACAGAACTGAGGACAGAGGCCGTCCTTGTCTGGCTGCAGGCTCCTCTCACCGAGAAGTCACGCTCTGCGACCACAACCATCACACTCTCAACGGTTCAACTAGAGGTGTGTTTTGACTCAGGGCGACCTGTGTGGCCCTCTGGGCCTCTGTCATGGGAGCGGGGCCCAGGCTGGTATGGGTTAAGCCTCGCTTTCTCCCAGAGGGGGAGTCCCCTTCATGGGTCACCGTGAAACTTTACCCCCATGCTGGGTGCTCTGGAGGCCTCTGTCTGGTCATTAGGAAACACAGAATCTTTCCTAGAGACGCTGAAACCAGGGGGATTGTTCCAGAGGCTTGACATTCTGTCATTTAACAAACTGTTGTTCGTATGACAACATTCTGGAATTCCTATATAAACCTGGGATGGACGTAACTAGGCTCAGATTATGGATGAGGATTTCTCACAGAGTGACTTTTGCACCTTTTTGCTCTTGGGAGGATAGCGATTGAATGCTTTGTTTGACGATGTTGTCAGCTTTATTCGTCAGTGGCTGTGGATAAAAGCATCTGCTAACTGTCTAAACATAACGTAAACATGATTACACTAACGCTGCACCTGCAGGGGGCGTGGTCCTCGCTGGGCGTCGGGCCTTGTTTCATCTTCTGGAATTAAAGGCATCAAAATTGAAACGAAAAGCCAGTTTTTTACAGCAGCCTGTGGACTTTGAAGTGTGATTGACGACCCGGTATGCTCTGGGAGGAACGTAACCGAACACGTCAGAACAAAGGGAAAAAACAAAACAATCTGTCCGGCCGTGCGCGAGGTCAACACTAACACTCTGAAGACGCTCCCTCACACTCTCTGATCATACATGGAATAAAGGAGTCTTTGGATTATCAAAGTCTTTATTAAAGTCTTTATTAAAGTCATTCTCATGGAGGCACGCAGGGCTTCATGGGCGTGACCAGAGACGTATTGATCTGAATGGCTGCAGACCGATCGGGCATTCCTTGGTTCGTGTTAGCGGCGAGCCCTGTCTGGTCAGAGGTGTCTGGGACGTGTTTGAAGGCATCAGAGGGTACTTCAGAGCTCTGGGACCAGATGGCGGGCTGCGTGGGGAATCCTGTTCATCCTCAACCAGCGTCTGGATCTGGGTTGTACCTGCTGGAGCTCTGATCTTCCAGACCTAATATCTTCGAGGACTAACAACGCCCTAGACGCGCCATATTAGGGCTGGGACGGCAAAACAAAACAGAGCAGTTTGATCTCCAACTCAAAGACTCCAGCTGGAACCTCCCCACGGGGAATCAGCCCGGCTTCACTCAGGATCGCCCAGACATACCTGGAATCAAAACAGAAGCACAATGTTAATTCAATTACATACTGCATTACTCACTAGCCACTCTGTCGTCACAGTAGATTTACATTTGGTTATTTAGCAGACACTTTTATCCAAAGCAATTCAGGAGTAAGACTGAGAACAATCTAAACATATGATTAACATTAGAGTTACTGCGGCAAACATTGCCGCATGACCAAGTTTATAAAAAAAGTAGCTATAGGAATCAGAGAAGGAAGATCTGAGAATGTTTTTTAAAATGAGCATTGATGCATAATAGTTCTCAATGGTTCCCATCTCAGAGATTCAGTGGTCATGCAGGTCAACAGAGTGCATTCCATCTAAATCGTCAAATGCAATTCTATAACCAGCATAAAGAAAGTAAAAAACCTTCATACATACAATCATACATACATACATACATACATACATACATACATACATACATACATACATACATACATACATACATACATACATACATACATACCATATATGTGTGCATATCCACTTACACACATACCACCCACACATCATCTGTATGTGCTCTGTACGCACTTAATGTATGTTGTACGTCCCAGCACTTAATGTACACACTCATTCTATGTTGTGCTTCCTTGTACTAAAAAGTGTTTTTAGCTTTGTGTAGCATCTGATCCTAGCTAAAGTTTAGTCATTGCTGGGCTTTGAGCATTTCTTCAGTCAACCTGAAGAAAACCTGCATGACCACCAACCAATCAATCAATCAATCAAACTTTATCTATATAGCACAAGTCATACATCAAATGCAACTTGTACTGAACACAGAAAAAAGAGTTAGTTAAAAAAGACAAATGCAAACAGTGCAAACAGTTAGTTAAATAAAATATAACGAAATTAAATGAAAATAAAATAAAGACAATAAGTATCCACAGATACACTGTGAAAACCTCATAAATACCAGCAAAAAGTGCCGGACGAAACAAACACACTAGACAAATGCCAGGCTAAAAGGTGTGTTTTAAGATTTTGGTTAAGACATCCGCACTTGCTGCCCTGATCTTTTGTCCTCAAATCCTCTCATAACCGCACGCCTGAGGCATGTTTATGGAACTGAAAAGCTGTTGAATGATGAGGTTCCAAAAGGGGCTGGGAAGTACTTCATCAGATCCGAGGCTGAGATAAGATGTTTTCCCCCTTCGTCGGAAAGACGTCGGAAAACACCAGAGTTCGTCTCCCAGCATGCACCAGGAGCTAGCTCAGCATAGCGCTCTGTCCCACTGTCAAATCACAGCAGCGGATCCGTCCGAACGGGGGAAATATTTTGGGGGGCGCGCTATCGCAGTTGACATTGGCCGTGTTCAGGGGCCGGTGGTGTTGTTTTAGGAGGGCCAGAGGAAGTGTGTCTCTCTCTGGAACCTGAAGGGAGAAACCAGCCGGTCGTCATGGCGACGTGTGGGCGTCCCGCTTCCGACTCCTGAGGTGTTTCAGGGCCCTTTTCTTGGGGTTCGGCTGTAAAAGGGGGTTGATTGATCCAGCATGTGTCCGGCAGGCTGTGTTTTGTGATTGCTAATACAGTTGCGGGGCTTTGCTTTGAGACGCACGGTGAGAACGTGCTTTCCCAAGCTGATTTCTTTCCCCTTATTATCCTGCGGGGAGTACTTAATGCCAAGCAAGTGGGTTTAACATACTGAAAAAATTACCTAATACAATGCTATCCGTTGAAGCTCGCACCTATCGAAACCTGTGTTCCCCTACAGTACACGGAGAGGTCTCTCTCTCCGCCTCAGCAGAGAGGAAGTGAGAAAACAGCCTCATGTACTTATTTCTGTCTAGAAAAAAGGAAAATCGGATAGAAAGAATGATCAGATCTTTGTTTAACTTCTGCATTTAAGCCTGCACATCAAAAAAGGCGAAGCTGTACGTTTATCTTCTGTTTGCCTCTCTCCTGCTGTGTTTATCTGAGTGTTGTACGGTCCGCCCGCCAGTGCGCCTCCATCGGCGTGGGGAAAAGCACCCGTGTACGCCGCAGATTCCCGCCCCGGCTCCCCTCTGAATGACGTGCGCGCCGTGCTGCACTTCTTACCTTTCTACTCGGCTTTGCATAATGTCGTATCCAACCGGCCGGCTGTGGTGGCGCGGGAGAAGTAGAAGAAGTAGGATAGAAATATAATATAATTCTTATTTCAGCTCTGCAGCTCTGAACCTGGAGGAGCTGAGCAGCTAATTTGTCTTCTCATTTCATCTCCAAATTGCCAGGTGTAAATCCTTATTGGCTCGGAGCCTGGCAGGAAATAGGCCGGACAGGGATTGGAGTGGCTGTGGCGCTCAGAGCGAGAGCTGAGGTGACTGCAGATACGAGGAACGTCGGGGTTCTCGCCGAGCCCCGACGGATGGGGTCGGTTCTGATAGATGGAGCGGGCCCCGGCCCCTCCACTGCGTCTCCCCTCAGCTCCTGAGGCTCTCGGCACTGCGTGGCTACATGTATTAAAGTCAGAGGTTTGGCGCCTGGCTTATGTTGAACTGTCAGCCCGGGACGCGCAGCAGGGATGAGGAAGAGTAATAATACCTTTCCATTAGCTCTGAGCTCTATCTGTTAGAACAGCTTATATCCGCGACAGGAAGATGGTGTGCTGTGAATCCCGGCTCTTTGTTCTGGAGAAGTGGGTCTTTTTACCCAACATGCATTGCCTTATATGTCCTCTTAGCGGCTTTGTTCACCGTTTGCTGGCGCGGCGCGGCTCGGTCAGAGACCGAACGGAGGAAATCGATTTAAAAGTAAACTTTCTGTTTTAAAGTGTGCCTGTGCTCTTGGATGTACCTCTGTCAACAACCGTTGGGAATTTAAGAAATGCATTGTCAATAACCGTCTCTCGTTTCTCCACCGGGATTCAAAACGAATAAATAAATGGTCACAGGAATACTCTTGTTCCACTGTGGTAGCTATTGGATATTAATTCCAACATCGTTTAGAAAATTCTCTCTCTCTCTCTCTCTCTCTCTCTCTCTCTCTCTCTCTCTCTCTCTCTCTCTCTCTCTCTCTCTCTCTCTCTCTCTCTCTCTCTCTCTCTCTCTCTCTCTCTCTCTCTCTCTCTCTCTCTCTCTCTCTCTGAGATGCATGGCTTTTGGGAATGTTTGATGGTATCATGGCCAAGCAGTCTCAGATGCTGGAATTGCTTCCAAATGGCAGAAGGCTCCTGCCTTTTCCTCTTCTTTTTTCTATTGTAAGGGAAAAACCAAACACTGTTCTGAGGTCTGTTGAGGTCATTAGATAGCCCGAGTTCCTCTCGCTCCTCTCGTTTTCATTATCCCTTTGTTATATAGCTGCTGTCTCTCTCGCTCTCTCTCTTGCTCTCCCTTTCCCTCTCTCTCCCCCACTTCATCTCTCTCTCTTTTTCTTATTCTCTCTCTCTTTCTCTCCTTCGCTCTCTCTCCCCCTCTTCATCTCTCTCTCTCTCTCTCTCTCTCTCTCTCTCTCTCTCTCTCTCTCTCTCTCTCTCTCTCTCTCTCTCTCTCTCTCTCTCTCTTTCTCTTTCTCTACTGCATCCTCCAGTAGACAAGGCCGAGCCCATCGAGGGTCGAGGGTGGGGGTTGGGAGCTGAGATGGGGGGAGGGCTGAGGTTGCGATATCAAACAGTCCGAGAGCCACCACAGCTTCTTGCGGTCGCTGCAATGCGGAGCGGGAAGGGCCGGGTGTGCGGTATAATCGGGGGGGGGGGGGGGGGGGTACAGAATGGAACCCTCTCTCCCCCGATAGCCAATCCCCCGCGAGGGCTCAGGCCCCGGGTTCCTGGCCGACGGGTGACATCATCAAAGCGAGAATGTGTACATTCTTTTGTTCCTTTTCTGAAAATAAATTTCACCACCGCCGGGGCCCCGGTCTCCCTCTCCCAGCGCAGCTCCTGAATGTTTTGCTTTGGGTGGTTCCTGGGGGGGGTGAGGCGGTTGCCAGCAGTATCTGGATGCTAGGAGAGAAACCGTGTCAACTGAATATGTGGCAAACTCGGCCCCACTCCGTAGCTGTCAACTAAATAACACAAACCAAATGTTTACGAGACTTTTTTGTCCCAGAAAAATTTCAGCGGAGCATGTCACGGTGATCTATAGATGAGCCATTTGTCAAACAGCATAGCGCGGGGCAAGGGTAAAATAAACAGCGGCTTCTGTTGAAAGATATGCACTTATTGCCGCACATCTGTGAATCATTGAACCCGCTACAACCCTCACATCCACTGTTATGGAAGAAACCGGTTTCAGAACGGTGCGAGGAAAACTAGGAAAATGCGTCCAAATTCCGAAAGACGAATAAACTTCAGATTTTACACGGTCACTTCTCAGGTCGTCTGTCAAAGCTGAGCATGTGCACATTGGCTGTGGTACTTGAGGCCGAGGTGGCTTTGGGTCCGGAGGTTGTTTGTAATGCTTCTTGTGTCTAGGATAACATTTCATATGCAGGCCAGTTCCATTCATGTAAACACAACAGAAGGCCCGGTTCATGTGATGTTATAGCATTTAGCCACGCCTGCCCTTTGGTAAAAATACATAATTAACCTCTGACTGGTGAATAGGGGTTTTCATATTGCACTGAAACAATCGTCCATCCATTTATTTAGAGTGGGACGTGAGTAGAAACTGGTTTTGGCGGTACAGGATGAACTCTCGAATGTTGTGGGTCAAACCAGTCCACTGAAAACCGTCTCAGTGGTCCAAGAATCTAGTCCAAGATGAACAACACTTTGCATGAGAACGAAATGGATATACACAAAGCAACACCAATGAGCTTCATAAAAATTCTTAGCATAACAGGTACGTGAACTTTCCTTTGAAAGTGAACCACGCAATGCTAAAAGCCTTGCTGCGTTGCCAGGGCATTCATAACTTTTAATTTGGAACTAAAGGGCCAAACTTTGAGGGCCACTTTCTCATGAACCACGATTTTGTTTTCCAGCGAAGTGTCTCATCGTTTAGAGCTACACGTTACACAAACACAAGCCGGCTCTGACCTCAGGTACTACAAATATAACCAGAAAGTGAACTTTGACCGACCTCTCGTCTAAATATGGTAGCGCCTCCTTTGTTTGGTTGATGAGAAAAGCTGTGCCCGATTTAATGTTCCCCCTGCTAAAAGCCCAGACTTCTAATAGTCGCCCCAGTCCTGTAATAGCCACCACTGGACGGCTAAACTGGAGCGTTTACTGACTTCTGGGGCCTGAGGGCAGACTACTGAAACTGGAGAGAAATTCGTTCAGCGAGATTCCCACCCATCCGGGCTATATAAGTGTTCACCCTCACTTCCTGTTACAGTCATTTTTTTGCCCCCTTTTTGAAAAAAGGATCCTATTTTCTCTCCAGGCGTGATGGTGATTAGCTATCACCAGTCATTAAAAAATCCCCCCCCACCCCCCTAATGACGTCATTCGTGGGAGTGTCCACAGAGACGTACGATGGACCGAGCCACCTCACAGTCAGTACAGTGCACTGAGAAGGCTGTTAGATTGATCTACTCATCATACATCTGGCTTTACGACCTGCTTTAAGTCACTTTAAGTCACTTTGCACCAAAATGTCATCCGGATGGAAACGCCTGGGATCAACCTTTGACCTCTTCCATCGCCGCCTTAACGGGGTCACGTGTGATCCGGGGGTTGACGCCTTTGACCTTTAGTCACTTTTAAGACATCTGAGTCGAATCAATCCGATCCGCTTCGCTATCGTCGCCACATCTTCCACTCAGTGTTCCTCATCCTCCACAGACATTCAATACCACTGGGGGCCTCCAGACCCTATCAGGAGATCCACCTCTAATCACTGATGCTCCTCACAGCCTCCTCCTCCTCCCAGCCATCAGCCATGGGATTAGCGTGTTGAGATGCACATCTGGGGCTGATTCCGAGGCCTTGTTGTCGGGTCAGACAGGCAATGAGATGATGTCCGAGATTAAGACGCCGTAACGCAGTCCCTCCCGACATAATCGGAGCAGGTCTCGCTTCGGATCCACCGAGACGTATCACGTGTCCGCTAATCATTTTCAATATCGGGTATTGGAAGTAACCCTGATGTTCGGTACGGAGTGAATGTGATAGGGGGGAACGGGCCTTTTGTTTTGAACGATGTGATCAGGGTTAGCTCGTTGCTAATCCACAACGCTGAAATGTACCCCCTCGCTAGGATAATGGGCCGTTGCATGTTTTGCCGGCTTATAAACGAGAACGGTTGTCGTAAGGATTCCTACGGTTCACCGACAAGAGCACCTCCGACAAAACCTGTTTTGCATCAAGTGCTCCAGAAACCACAGGCGATTGCTATTCCTCTAAGCCCAGTGCACGCAGCAAATAAACAAACCCTGATTTGCAGCATGCGGTGCTTTGAGAGATTTGTGCTGTGGATTTGTGTAT
>NC_136943.1:2146741-2151584 GCF_949987615.1 Pollachius pollachius
GAGGAGGAGGAGGAGGAGGAGGTCTGCACACACAAAGCACAAACAATGCAACATCATACACACAAAAACATAAAACATCAACACCTGACACACACAAACTCGTCCCCTGCACATGCACGCACACATGCATGCACGTTCACTCACACAAAGACACACAGAGCAGGGGGAGGAGGAGAAGGAGGAGTGGGAGGCCGGGTTCAGGGAAACGTGGGAGAATGTGGGCATCCCTCTGTCCCTCATTTTGGTATGAATTTTGCTCGTCCAGAAATGCAGTGAATAAACCCCGTTAAAAGAAAGAATCCTGAACCTCGGTAATACCCAAACCCTGGCTCCGGCCCTGGTCTGCTGCTGCGCCTTCAGCCCAGAGGAAGGTTGGGAGCCACTGTTCTTGGCGTCATGGTAGGGTTGCTAAATGCCCTCCTTCCCCACGCAGGCACGCTCCGTTACAGAGCCCAGTCCCAGCCCGACATGGGAAAGACTCCACACCACCTGATGACGTCACAGCGTGCACGGAGACAGCCAGGGGGGGATCGTGTGGCCGTAAATATCCAATTCTATAAACTGTAATAATGGCTAAATCAGGAACACAAAGTCCTTGTTAAGTCCCAGAGTTTGTTATGCGTGACGGAGCCTCTTCTTGTTTCACATCTCTCCCCCACCACCTCTCCCCGTATTTCTCTCCTCTGTCTCTCCCTCCCCCACCCTCTTTCTTCCCTCTCTAACTCTCTCCCCCCCTCTCCTCTCTCCCCCCTCTCCTCTCTCCCCCCTCTCCTCTCTTTCCTCTCACTCTCTTCCCTCTTTCTCTCTCCCCCTCTCCTCTCTCTTCCCTCTCTCTCCCCCCCTCTCTCATCTCTCCCCCTCTCTCCATTCTCCCCCCTTCTCTCTCTCTCCTTCCCCCCCTCTCTCTCTCTCTCTTTCTATCCCCCCTCTCCCCTCTCTCCCACCCACCTCCCTCCTCTCCCACTCTTCCCCCTCTCTCTCTTTCCTACCCGTCTCTCTCTCTCTGGCTGTGTTGCTCCTTTACTTTATCACTCTTTTAATATCGTTCTCCAATCCCTGTTCTCTTGTATCTCCCACTTAACTTCGCTCTCTCCCTCTCTCTCTCTCTCTCCTTCCCACCCCCTTGAAATCTCTCTTGTTGCGTGTGTCTCTCTCTTTGTGGAGTCGTTTGGAAACTTTACCTCAGAAAAAAGGTGAAGTTAAGAAGATAAAACTAAAGACAACAAGTGGTATCAGAGCCTCGTCATGTTTCACTTTCCATCTCTCTTCTCCAGCACAAACTGAAGGAACTGTGAAGGAACTCAGCAGATGTCCACGAGTATGGTTTGATTTATCATCACCTTATCATTCTCCTACCAGCCAGGAGGGGTCTTAGCCACAGTAACTCAGACACTGGAACGGTAACATTAGCTGTGTTCGAAATCGTTCCCTATTCACTCACTCACTATTCCCTATATAGTGCTCATGATATAGTGCACTTTATAGGGAACGAACAAACGAGAAATCGGACACTACGCTGAACATTTCTAAACGTCATTTGCGTCAGTAAATGAGCCGGGTATTTGTGTGACGCAGACAGATGCGCCCACATCATGTAAACAAACCGGGCACTCATGAGGAAAGCTGGAGGTTGTATTGATGTTGAATGTTACATTTCCTTGATCAAGGTATTTTTTTATTAATTTTGAATGTTTCATTTTCGATGTTAAATCCCAAATAAATTGTTGACATTTCTAAATGAAAGCCGGAGACTCCATCATTAAATGTATCCGTTTTTTCGTGGTTACTCAGCTTCTTCTTCTCCTCCGGAAAAACACGACCTTATTGCATTGTGGTATACGGGAGTAACATGTAGGGAACATCGTATAAACACTCAAATTTTGAGTGCACTATATAGTGCATGAAATTAACCACATTCAAACACCACTACAATATGGCGAGCACCCTGTATAGTGCACTATATCTTTGACAGGGAACGATTTCGAACACAGCTATTGTGTGCTAGGCCAGCGGGGGCTAAAAAGGTCTGCACGAGGACACAGTAACCAAGATACAAGTCCTGTTTATGTCGTGGTTGGTACCTTTCTAGTCTCCCTTGATGTAGAGGCGGTTTTAAAGGTTCCAATTTGATTCTTCATATTGTAGTTAGGATTTGATTAACGAAGCCCTTTCATGTTCTTTACTTAGATTAGATGCATGTTAAAGTTGCAGCAGGATTAAGAACAATGCCACCACTTCAGAAAGGATGTGACAGACTTCAAGGATTCAAATAATAACTAATAGGCCTAATCCATTCATACTGAACTAAAGAACTTAATACTAGACAAGGTTAACCTGAATCTAATCAAAGTCAACTTGAGGCTTGTCAAGTTCATTCTAAGGTCAACTTCAGTCTAATCAAGGTCAACTTCAGTATAGTCAGGGTCAACCTCGGTCTAAGGTCAACTTCAGTCTCAGATAAACTAGTTTGATGGTGGATCAGCAGACGCCTCTTATCCTAGTGGGCGGTCCCTGTCTGTCTCCCTGAAACCGCTGCACACCAGTAAGCTAACCACGCTAGTCAGCTGGCCCTGGTGGTCCTCAGGGTGGATGTGGTGGCAGTGTGATGTGGGTGGCCCGCTCAGCTCCTAGACTCAAACGAAACGGACCTGCCACTCCGACGTAGACCTACAACATGTATTTTATTTTATAGGTTGGGGTGACATTTACGCTCTAGGAACCTCAGTCTGCATCAAACCGCCCTGCATCTTGTTGGTACTCTACACGTTTAGAATATCTGTTTTCAGGAGCTGTAGCCCCCATAAACACATTGGCAGTAGTTCACAGAACTAGAACTGAACCGAAAAGTAAAGTATTCACCGGCAGGTTCTACATATCTCAGTTCATTGTAAAATCATTGTATCGGTTAACCACTATGGAAATTGTGTTTGTATTGAATGTACAGAACGGAAGAGGTTGAAATGAGACATTTTAAAAAGTCTAACAACAATACGTGGTGTTTAAAAAGAGTTATCATTCATTTTGCAATGTCATGATTGTGGTTTGTGCCTTCACATTAATGGCTCTATTTAAGCGAGTGGCACCCACGTAATCTTGGTCTCTGCAGTTGCTATTGTCCTCAAGACAAACGTTTCAACAACCGTGACTCACTCACTGGAGCAAGCCCGGCCCGCGTTGCCAAACAATGAGCAACTGTGAGGCCGAACAAGCAGAAGACGCCTGCCGTTTGTTACACAGCAAGCCAGAGTCCCCCCCCCTTTCTCCATTAGCTCCCCTGTTTTCGTGTTGTGCCATAAAGGGCTGGGAAAATCCAGCTTCCCATCCGGAGCCCTGAAACCAGATTGTCCGTCTGGATTATTTCATCACCAGGCTAATCCCAGAGCTTTGTGCCTTGGCGTGTCCGAACGACGAAAACACTGAGGGGAGAGGGGTCCAGGGTCTTCATCATCATCATCAGCGGGGATGATGATGATGATGATGATGAAACATGTTGAAATCACGTCTCCTGTTGGTCTTTCCCTGAAGTTATTGTCGAGGGTTTTTCATTTAAACTATTTTTGGTCTTATCCATCCTTCAGAAACCCACTCAGCAGATGATTCCAGGGGTGACCTTTGGTTTGAAGAGGGACTCCATGAATTAAGGCCAGCTAATGATGGATTCATCATAAGGTTATTGTGCTTGATATAAGAGGATCTCTTTCCCGGGAAGCACTTTAGATCTTGAATGTGGAGTGGGGCAGTGGGAGCCAGGAGAACATAAGGTCAACAAAGAGATGAAGTGGAACAGGGATGTCCTTTTAAGAAAGTGCTTTGTTTTTTTGTATAAAAACGACCATTTGGTTTAATTTGACGATTGATCATTTTATAATTCTCTTTTTAATTTTTACTACTTTCCTTGGATTCCTGCTGTGACCGCTTATTTCCCATCTTGGGTAATGATGTATCCTCTTGGACAGACTGAAGATCAAATGGGCGTTACATGGGTGCCTATATATTATATGTTGTGTTATTTGGTTCTAAATGTATTAACTTAGTCAGTTCCACACATTTTGTTACTGAAGTATGCTGACATTTTCTTCTACAAATCTTCACAGGTTTCACAATGCAGATAAAATCCTATAAAACGTTAAGTGTGTTTGTTGAAATATGGTTTGCATAAATGCTTCACTACGAGCTTGAGAACTTATTGGCACATTCTGCAGAACACCACAAACCTGACTAAATGTTTCATGGATACTCTCGACACTTTGTGTGTGAGGGTCGCGAGTTTGCCAAGCTATAAACTAGAGCAAATGTATGTTTTGGCCGAACGTTGTTTGGTGCGCTACCCATTCCGTACTCCAAAGTCCAACCTCAGCCCAGTGTTGGGGAAAAGAATAAGAAAGGAATTAAAACAGCCCGAGATGGGGCCATGGAACGGCCTAATTGAACTGAGGAACAGCATTAACCTGAAGAGCTGGATTAGAATCAAACGTCCTCCAAGTATAAGATTTAGTTTGGCCAGTGTTGGCCTGTTGAATGTTTCTGTGTCTTGTTTGTTGTGGTAATGCACTGCGTTGTAAGCCTTGGGGGTCAAGGTTTGATTCACTGTTGGGGAAAATATTGTGCTTGAGGTTGACAACAAAAAATAAGTCAACGTTTTGTTTTTCGAATAAGTCACAGATGAGTAATAAATAATATGGCCTGCATCGCCATGCTAATGAAGCATTCACTCATTTATTTTACATTTCGTCTTTTCATCATTCATTGTCGTCGTTTTGATTCCAAAGATCACAATTCCTCAATGTGAATAACACAGCTGCTCTCTCCTGCATACTTATATATATATTACTAAAGTACTGTG
>NC_136943.1:2151784-2191784 GCF_949987615.1 Pollachius pollachius
CACACTCAGAGTCACACACACACGGTTTCGGGGGTCAGGGGATAGGGTCCCCGAAAGGGACCAGAGTTAGGCTAAGGGGTTAGATGTTAGCGTCAGGGGTTAGGGTAATGGTTAGGGTTAGAGATTCATGTTTAGGGTTTAGATACTAAGGGTCAGGGCTTAAGGTCATTGCTATGGAACAGGGTCAGGGTTAGTTGTCGCTGTCAGGCTCTGGTTTGAGTTAAGGTTCAGAGGTCATTGTATAGTGTCAGGGTCACGGTCTGTGGACACAGGCTCTCTGGCTAACTCTCCTCCTGAAGTTGGACTTCCAGACTGTGTGAGTGAAAGCCCTCACCCTGGCAGCGCGGGCTGGTCGTCAGACCGGACTACAGACACCCAGGGCTCTGCTGCCAGCCCTTTGAACTGGGAGAATAAATAGCACAGAGGGCCACGTTGTATTAGCCAGGCCCTCTTCTGAGCTGGGTGCACCACTGGTAGGACTGTTTGGCTTGGAGTCGGGCCACTGCATGTGGTAGCTGCAGGACTTTTTTATTGCACTGAATCACGCTTTTTTTTGAGGCCGCGTTTAATAAAAGCGGCTGCATGGTCTTCGGAGAGTGGAATTCAGACGTTGTTTTTGCACACGTGAAAAAATGTTCCTCTGCTCCCTCCTCTCTCGACCGAGTCTGGCCTCGCCAGCGATGATGAGCGATGAGAGCCACAAGGGGTGATGTGTCTGGGGGCTGGGGAGCTGGGACTTGTGGTGGTGTCGGAGTAGGGCTGGGCAGGACTGGTGGTGGTGGAGAGGGGCTGGTTAGGTCTGGTGGTGGAAAGGGGCTGGTTAGGTCCGGTGATGGTGGAGAGGGACTGGTTTGGTCTGGTGTTGGGGAAGCTGTGTCTGCTCTGGGGGGAGAGGGACTGGTTTGGTCTGGCGGTGGGGAGAGGTAGAGCGAGTTTGCTGTTAATCGGAAGGTTAGTAGTTCCCCGGCTCGAGTGTCGAGGTGTCCCTGAGCGAGACACCCCACCCTGATTGCTCCGGACGAGCTGGCTGTCGCCCTGCATGGTTGACTCCGCCGTCTGTGTGTGAACGTGTTCATGAATGAGGGAATGTTACGCAATATTGTAAAGCGCTTTGAGTGGCCACCGGTTAAAAAAGTGCTGTATAAATGCAGTCCATTTAAGACTTAGCAGAGCACACCTGCAAAGGGCCTAGGGCTTGAGGGGGCGGTGGATGGATAGAGGCCAGCCTGACCAGTGGCCAATGGTCTGGTTAAAACACAGATGGGATATTGCTGGGACCTGATGTTTCCAGAATATGTATGTAAACAGGACACTGGATGTCAGGAACAATCAGAGCTAGGCCCCCTGGTTTCCACATCAGACGCCATTACTGGAGGGGGGGAAACCTAGTCCAGCAGTCCTTGGATACTGGAGCTTAGACGACGGCCAACATCGGTCAAAATAAGAATCTCACGTTGGGTTTGCTGGGTGACAGCCATCGATGGGCTGCACTCAATGGCCTCTATTGATTGAAGTAAGACTTCTGCAAAAATGTTCCAATGATCCATCCCATCTTCTTGTTGTCTGAGGTAGCATAATTGTTGTTCAATTCAAGAGTAAACTAAAAATAAAAACATGAAAATCTCAGAAATGACAGTCGTGGTGAAATGCTGATTATCGCAATTACTGTCCCTGATCGGGTGAAAATAATGATATCACCACTTGTGTTCCTCCATTCCACGACAGAGGAAGACCTCATGGCCTCAAGGGCCGCAAACGGCAGTAGTGGATTCTGGAAACGCTGCCTGCGAACCCAGAGGTATCAGGTTCACTGGGAGTCTGATGGGAAACACATTGACTTGTGTGTTTGGAAATGTTTCGCGTCAAGATCCCGGTGACGTTTGGTGCCGAGACGCAGAAGAGGCCTGCTCTTGCAAATTAGCCTCTTTTCTGTTTTTTTATCACGCACAATCAGATTACCGCTACTGGCCTGCCTGCTCCCAGACTCTATTTCCCCATCTGTCTGGAACCAACGTATGCTGTCCTCAGCCCCATGGCATCGCCTGTTGGGGATGAAGAATGAAGCAAATTGGATTGAACAGCAGAGGGGCCATGCTAGTCAAATCCATCTCTCAGGGAAGTTGAGGAAAACAGGTGTGCCTCTTGCAAGCCCCTTATCTCCATACTTTCACATTCTGAGCAGGACTGTGAGTGCTTCGGATTTATTGAGAGCCACCACAAAGAGCCAAAACACTCCCCACTAATTCCCGACGTGGTGCAATTAGGACATGATCATAAGGGGGAAATTACCAGACAGGAGCCAGAAATCACATGAGAGATAACTAACTATTCGCTAATATGGGAAGAGGAGGGAATGTCATACGACTAGAACTTGTATGGGAGCCATGAAAAACGGTTCCCAGCCTGTTCCATCGCGTTTGGAAGCCCGCTGTTTTGTAAACGTTTGTAAATTGTTGGCCAAGTAACCAACTCAGAACATTTGTTGGAGACCTCCACGCTCAAAGTGCACACAGTCGGCGGGTACGGGCTGAGAGTTAGAAAAGCCGCCTCTGTCCCGGTGCCACGGCCTAGCCCCCAGAACCTCAGAGGAACCTCAACTGGATGAAAACGAATTTGCAGAATGGCTTCACTCGTGACTTTCGTAGGATGAGGATCTTTGTCCATACTTGGAACAAATGTGTTTCTGATCTCCACCTCCCTTCCTCCTGTGTCTCCGTGCCCATATCGGGCCCACAACTCATGTGGTTGATCATGAAACAAGGCCGGGTTTGGAGGAACGCGAGGCTGGCCTTCCCCTGGTTTACCTAACCCTCCTGTCTGTTTAGGTCCAGCCAGCAGCAGCTGCTCTGTTGACGGGCCGCTCTGCAGCAGGCCGTGGTTGTTTTGCGAGGCGTTTTCCGAGTGCCAGGTTCTGTGTTTGGCTGAACGTAGCACACCACGAGTGCCCGGCCACGCACGTGCCTTTTATTCCCCCCTAAAGACCTGAGGAGCGACATCCTCCCTGACATCCCAGATGTGGATCCTTCACAGCACATGTTGGCCGTCTAAAACCCGCGATCCCATCCTGCATCCTGATAGTTCCTCAACTACCACTTCTTTTTATCACTCCTGCTTCCTCGGCTCTCTGGACGGACATCTGAGAAAGTGTTAGATGATTTAGTGCCTTGTTTGACTAAAGCTCACACGGAAAGCGGGTATAATTTTATCCTTGTGTGAAAGTCCCTCCCCCCCCCCCCCCCCCCCCCCCCCCCCCCTCACCCCGCCTCGCTCTGAGATGACGAATGCCCATGTAGCAAATGATTGTGTTTCAACTCTTGCTTGAGTAATTAATCAGGGTGACAAATTGCAAGGTGTCGGTATGCAGCACTGCTTCACGCTTCTTCGGTTTTCCCCTCATAAAGAAATTCTCCATCGTACTCGACCCACCTCCTATAATTACTCTCTGAACAATAACAGGATGCTTTATAATATATATTCTTATTAAAGTTGGAAAATCGGCTGCGTTGTCGGTTCAAGGCGACCATCTGCAGCGTTCTCTTCCTCGCCATCCCTCGCTGTCTTTACGGCGTACGCATAATTGCCGTGAGGTATGGATACTTGAGAACACTAGGAAGTCAGGAAACCCTACACATTGTCCCGTCCGTTCTCTCTCAGCGCACCCACACTCCCCAGCCCAGCTGTTTCTCACACGCTTCCCTTTAATTGAGCTGAAGTTCAATGCTTCCCAGAGGAGGGATAGAGAAGTGAGGGCGAGATGCGGCGGAAACATGCGTCTTCTGACAAATTAGAAAAAAGCTGAGGCGTGTGTTTGAAGTCCTTCTTTCTCTGTGATCGCTGGAGCCTGTTCCAGTGATAGAGAGGGACGTATCCTGACAGGGGAACATCATCGCCTGTCAGGATCTGAGATTCGTGGAGACACTCCGGCCCAGTGCCTCCCTACCTACTATAGCCACTGAACTTATTTTTTAGGTGTTAGCTTATTCAACTTTTATGGTTGTGTGCTCAATCGCACGTCGTTTAAACCCAACACACATCTGCCATAAATATCAGTGTCCCAGTGAATGTAATGACTTAGTAGTATGTAGTGGTACTTGGTACTACTTGGTACTAGTTCACTTATGGCTGCCAACCCAGAGAAACCTTTTATTTTCGTAAAAGTAGCTATCCGCATAAACGGTACTGAAGTAACGGTAACCAAACCACAAGATCACTTTTCTGGGTTGAAAACGGTCTTGATGGGTCTGACAAAATCTGAGACCCAACATCTGTGTTATTCTATTCTAAAATGTATAAAGTGGTTAAATGGGGGATTTCTATGTAAAATACAAGAAGTCTGCAGCTTCAGGCTACAAACACTTTTCCAGAGGGTAGCTTTCTATCGTTGGCTAACTTTGCTCAAACGAGAGTGACGTGGTTTTGATGATGCATGAGAATGCCCCTCGCACCAGTCCTGTTGAACCTCATGAACTCAGTCGTAGGTGGAAGTGATCCTGCTGAAATAGCACTAATTTACCCTACTTTTACTCTACAAACTATGACTAAATTAGTTATGGCAACAGTTAAATGAATCCATACAGTCAATGGTCCATCGCTATTGGGATCTTCACAACCTGTTCTCACCAGCTTACCTCCCAGTATTCCCAGTATCCTCAGCTTTACTCCCCGTTCTCCCAGTACCGCCCCCCCTGGCTGGGCAGGAGCAGCTGGGAGCTAGGGTGAGTGGTAGTTCACCAGCACTTTGACAGTAGAAGTTATTTGAGTGGATAGGTTGACCTCCTCCTCTGACCCTCAACGTTCCCCAGTTGTCACAGGGATTGGAAGCAGGTGGTATTTTACCCACAATGCTTTGCACCCTTCCCCTCCACCACGCAGTTCCTTTTACGAAGACCGTCTCATTTCCCCGGGCCTCATCGTGTCCAGGACGATAAGGCTGTGAGCCTGACATAAACCATGGAGATAAGACAGAGGATTCATCAGGACCGCTAGCGCGCTCTGTCCAGACAAAGCCCTCCTGCGTGCCTAAATACTCACGCTAATTTACAGCAGAGATAGCAAGAGAGAGAAAGCCCCCGAAACCACGACATGCAGCAGGCCGGCGTCTCCGCCAAGCCAAACAACCCACTCTATTTATAATCCATCTCTGGAAACTGGATTACATTCCCAGATTCCATGATGGAGCTTCCAGCGGTGGACACGCGGTCCTGCTGTAAATAGGAAAACTCGGTTATTAATCCTAGAAAAAGTGGTTCACGGTTTTTATCTGTATTATCCTAAGATAATGCAGAACACTTTCATTCACATGTGGTGATCATAATTATGACAAGGGTAACACACTTTGCTTTTGGACAAGTTTCCTATAGAAATGCTTACAAAAGAACCACAAAATAAAAGCAATTTGAGTTTTCCAGGCAGAAGGAAGTAAACACATGAAGGATGAACCTGGAATTTTAAAACTATAAAAGAGGGCTTTGTTTTTAACGAGCCACTGCCATACACCGCTTGATCAACTGTCACTTTATCTGATGTGTCCCGTAAACCTCAATCAAAACAATAACTTCCAAAAGAAGCATGCAGCTCACCTACGTCCCTAGACCATGTGAGGCTGGGTCACTGGGTCCACAGCTGTTTTATGTAGTCCGAAACGACACAGAATATACGGCCATAATCTCCTTCCAGAGAATAAACAACACTGGGTTTAATGTTTGTGTTTTACGACAGGAGCCAAGCCAAGGACATACACATCTACCTCTTCTGATGCAAGTGGCTTAGTACTGAACACAGATACACAATACACCCTCATAACATCTCAATCCTGCTCTGCACAAACCGTGATTCTAAGGTAGAAGAAAATTGTAACGGAGCGACATGTGGCTCAGGAGTTAGAACGTGTTGGCTGGTAACCGGAAGGTTGCTAGTTTGATCCCTGGCTCCCCCTAGAGTGTCGAGGTGTCCCTGAGGTGAAGACACTGCACCCTGACCGTTCCTGATGAGCTGGCTGTCGCCTTGCATGGCTGACACCGCAGTCAGTGTGTGAACGTGTGCATGAATGGGGGAATGTCAGGCAATATTGTAAAGCGCTTTGAGAAGCGCTGTATAAATGCAGTCCGTTTACCATTTAATGTCAGCGAGAGTAAGAACCAGAGCTAGGCTGCACTGCATCCTGTTTATACTAACAAGGTGATGGCCGTTCGTTTCATTGAGACACGTCGGGTCTTTCTCTACTTCCCGCGGCTCTCGGGAGCTCCGATCATTCCTCGCCGTCCGGACGAGTTTGTTCCGTGGAGCGGACTACGGGGGTAATGAACTGGACGGCGCCCAAGCTAAGTCTGCTGCAAAGAGGAACCATCTGAGGGCCTGTGTTGGAGATCACTCCCTGCCTCCCTCCGTCCTCCGCTTCCGAACGGAGCACCGCGTCCGGCTGAGGCCCCGCTGACAGACGGGAGAGGTGGGAGTGGACGGAGGTGGAGGAGATGAGGTCAAGGAGACTGACAGGAGTGGAGGGCGTACGGTTGAGGAGTCTGGATGGTGATGCGAGGGGGCGGAGGAAGCGGATGGCGGTGAGGGAACGGACGGGTCGGAGGTGGACGTGGGGGAGAGGATGTGGATGGAGAGAGTGGCGGTGGTTAAGGAGGCGGACAGGAGAGGAGAGGTGGGTGGAGGAAGGGATGGATGGATGGGCTGCAGATGGATGCACAGAGGGGTGAGGAGGTGGATGGGAGAAGGAGAAGGTCAAGGAGACCGGCAGAAAACTGTGCTAACTTACTCCTTACTCTCCCTCCAACCCGCTCCCTCTCTCTGTCTCTTTGTCTCACTTTCTCTCTCCAACTCTCTCTCTCAATCTCTCGCTCTCTCTCTGTCCAGCTCTCTCTCCTTCTCTCCTTCTCTCCCTCGCTCTCTCTCCAGCTCTTCAGTCCCCTCTCTCTTTTCAGTTCAATTGTACTCTAAAGAGCTTCATTGGCATGGAAAATAACCATTAACATTGCAACATCGCAAATTAAGAATTAAATAAAGAGAGTTCATAGCACTTCAACTCCTACTCTCTATCTCTCAGTCTGACCCTCGCTCTATCCATGTCACTCTAACCTAACTCTCTCTCTCTTCATCTCTCTCTCTTCATCTCTCTCTCTCTGTCTCTCTCTCTCTCTCAATCTCTCTCTCTCTCTCTCTCTCTCTCTATTTCTTGGCTAGGTGCTGATGCTGTGTGACGTCTTATCTCAAAGCTCAATAATGTTCGAGCACTGTGGCTTGAAATCTGCTTGGGATTGTTGTTGTTGGACAGGTTGTGAAATATTTTCATATTTTCCTAATTTCTAATGATTGACACTTTGGCTAATGATTTTATCCAAAGTTATTTATCGTAAATTCAGAAACATGTCATTACAGAAACAGCTGGGTGTTAATCATAATCGTAACCCGAGGTTAGGATTAAACGACTTGGTTTGTTATCGTTCCTATTTAAACCCTCTGCTACAGGCTGTTAGTTAAGAGTAGGTCTGTCTGTCTGTCTGTCTGCCTCCCTGCCTGTCTGTCTGCCTGCCTGTCTGTCTGTGTCTGTCCTCCTTCCAGCCTGCCTGTCTGTCTGCCTCTCTGCCTGTCTGTCTGCCTGTCTGCCTCTCTGCCTGTCTAGCCTCCTTCCTGCTTGCATGCATGCTTGTCTGTCCGTCTGTCTGTCTGTCTGCCTGCCTGCCTGCCTGCCTGCCTGCCCTCCTTCTTGCTGGAGTTCTCTCTTGAACAGGAAGCTATGCAGGCTTAGCAGAATGAGAGGTCCAGTATAGTGTGTGAGCAGCAGACTTTACCCAAAGCCCTTCTTAAACTCATTATTCTCGCAACGCATGCCTGGCTGCATGCGACACCAGATGCCCACAAACCACACACTGTGTGTGTCGGTACGCCCGTGAGAGTGTGTGTGTGTGTCTGGGCGTGACAGCGCAGTATTTCCGGCGTCGGCCTCCTGATATTGAAGGCAGGGTCCCACCCTTCGGGGGGGTGAGCCACCCAGACACAACAAGTGCTGTGTGGAATCGGAGACACGCTGGCTTAACCTCTGTGGGCCGCGCCAGGAACACAATGTCTGACTCGGGTTGAGGGGCCCGGTACGACAGAAGAGGAGGGCTGGTGATCGGAACTAGCGTGCAGGCGCCTGGCCGAGAGGCTGAGGCTTCGCACGACAGGCTGGGGCCTCGCACGAGAGGCTGGGCCTCACACGAGAGGCTGGGCCTCACACAGGAGTCTCTAAAGACACCCCTGTGACCTTTAGAGACTCTAAAGGGAGGCTGGCTCTTGCAAGGGTGTTTCTAGATGCATTCTCTCCTATGTTTCTAGATGCATTCTCTCCTATGTTTCTAGATGCATTCTCTCCTATGTTTCTAGATGCATTCTCTCCTATGTTTCTAGATGCATTCTCTCCTATGTTTCGATATGCAGCCTCTGCTGTGTGTCTATAAGCGGCCTCTGCTGTGTGTCTATAAGCGGCCTCTGCTGTGTGTCTTTAAGCGGCCTCTGCTGTGTGTCTATACAGAGCTGTCCCATGTTTCTATAGGCAGTCACTCGTGTCCCTGTTGTGGACGTGTGGGGGAAACCAAAGCAAACAGAGAGCGTGTGATTCAACGTGAAGGACGAGCCCTCAGGAGCATCCATCACACGCCTGAGGGGGGGAGGGGGTCCTCCTCCCCCTCCTCCTCTTCATCATAAAGGAGTGAGCTGTTGAAATGTTAACGGGGCGTGATGTAGTCACGCACGCAGGGCCGTGCATCGGTGGCTACTGTGTCTGGTTGCGGCCGAGTACCCCTGTGCATGCCGGGGGCCCGAACCCCCCCCCCACCCCCCGGTTATTAACCAGCGACCTTCGGCTGAGAAATGATGTCCGCACTGTAAGTCTGTGTTTGCTTTCGTTCGGCAACATGTTTGAAAGGATTTCATGCAAACGCATACTGCACCTCTAACCATTTCACACAGTCGCATGCGTACGTGCGAACACACACACACACACACACACACACACACACACACACACACACACACACACACACACACACACAAACTTGTGCGCTGAACATCAAGCTATCCCTTTGAGTCTTGTGCGGTGGGGTTTGAGGGGTTCATAGCTCTCTTTTGTTTTTGGGACACCATCCGAGATGTGTGTTCAGAATCAGACCCCCCCCCCCCCCCAGGTATTATGTTTGTCTATCTGTGCTGTTTGGTGTCTCACAGCACGGTGAGGGCGTACAGTCTTAGAATGGGCTGGACCCAGTGGGAATCCAACTCCCAACCCTGGCAGACAGGGCCCGTTTCAGCCGATTTTCGGCGGCTTTTTGTAACTGTTTTCAAAGAGTGTGAAATGGTTTCCTTGTTGCTTTTGCGTTGCCGAGCGCCTCGCGTTTATCTGCTCTGTGCGTCTTGAACCCATCAAGTTTCTTCCTCCATCGTCCAATCAGAAGCGTTCAGAGGCGGGCCTTCTGTGGTTGTGACGACAACAAGTGTAAACAACATGTGGGAGAAACCCGAGTGCAAGTGCCCCCCGCCCGTCCATTTTTTTATGAAGATGTTTAGATAAAAGATAGATGTTAAAATAGATGTTTAAATAGCAGTTAGGTCAAGAACAGTGGTTTGGTGGTTGCCTAAGAACAATAAACAAAAGACGCAGCAAGCTGCTTTTTTTAAGCTGTCGGCTTGGACAGAAAAAGGCCTCCCGTTCTGCAGGTTCATAACGTGTTGTGTCTGATCAGAGTAGCTCTACACGTTGAGCTACACGGGACTAAATGTAAGATATTAAATATTATGTAAAGCCGATTGAGCCGCGGGATTACCAGTGGAAACTAGGATCTCTGATAATTAATCCCTCTACATTTCAATTTTTCAACTAAATAACAATTACCTTGTGATATAAGACGAGGGATGAGGGTTGTGCATTTGGCTCAGGAGGCAGAGCGGGTTGACTGGTTGCTAGTCCGCCATCGGTGTGAGTGGGTGCATGAATGGGTGAATGTGAGGCAGTATTGTAATGCGTTTTGAGTGGCCACTGGTTAGAAAGCGCTGTATGAATGCAGTCCATTTACCATTAACTATGGATGGGGAACCAGTGAAGTTGACTGTTGGATTGACGCAGTCACCGGAGCTGTTTTGCATGAGCATTGCCCATTATCTTATTGACTTTGCAAGTCCATAAAGCCACCTGGACAGGAGTTCGCCCCTTCATCTAACCAGATAAGGCCGTTTCCTGGATACCAAGCCGGTATATGCCCCCCCGGCTGTGTACACCCAGCAATGTGAAGCGCTGAGCGCTGTCTTCTCTGCGCTCCGTCATGGAAGAGGATCCAGCCGGGACCAGAGAGGTAAAGGAACCGGTTTTTTATCATGTTGCTAACATCCACAGCACAGCAAAGGAGATCTGATGTCACACTTACTCAATGAGGTGTGTCTTCAAACAGGCGGATTCCCCGGTTCTCTTTCACATGTTTTGTATTAGTGGCTTTCAAAAGTATTTTTCATTTTTCTTTTGAATTGTGCTATTTATGTATCAATGCTCCTGTCGAGCTGGCTGTCGCCTAGGTTGCCTGACTCCGCCGTGAATGTGTGTGAATGTTGTGTGAATGTGTGCATGAATGGGTGAAAGTCAGGCAGTATTGTGAAGTGCTTTGAGTGGCCACTGGTTAGAAAGGCGCGGCACAAATGCAGTCCATTTAACAGTCCATTTTCTCAGGGTTGCTCACCCTCGCATAAAACCACAGCCTCCCATAATAAGCATCTTTAAAGTGCCCTAAATGTAAATGTAACATACCGATACGGAGGGAGGGGACGTAAGGGGAACCTCTGCCCTGTGTACCAGGGTGAGGGCCAGCCCAGGCCCGGGGGCCAGCCCAGGCCGGGGGACCTGGTGGAGATCTTCCGGCCGGGGTACCAGCACTGGGCCGTGTACGTCGGTGGGGGGGACGTCGTCCACATGACCACCAGCCGTGAGTTGAACGCTGAGCACTGCCTCTATGCACGTTACAACATTAGTGACTTCATATCGGTGCCATGAAGGAGCAGGTGGGGTTAGGAGGGAGTTATGCATGCAATGGATAGTCGACAGTATGCATTATTAATCCCGTGCCTTAGGGGGCGCTCTACGTCACCTTTCAGTGCAGTGTGACTTGTAACGTTGTTCTGGTGCTCGTGAATCAGAGTTAAAAAGGATATCAACGTCTTGACCTGCGTTCTTGTGTCACTCTGTTAGTAACACCTTATCCTTATCTTATATATACAACATATTAGAGGGGTTCTCGCCCCAGGATGCCCGCAGGTTAACAGCAGACATTGGGGATCGAACCCAGTATCTCTCAGCTGGTATCAGATACAGCCCCCCCCCTTGTCCTTCCTCTTCCTGTCTCTGCTCAGACGGTAAGCCGGGACTGGGGGCCTGCTGTGTGTCAGGCCCCCAGGAGCAGTGGATGCTTCCGCAATCCTGTTTAAGCGGGCTGTGGACGGGTCCCTCGATTCAAGGGGCCCAGAAGTAGATATCTCTGTTCACTCCAATACATGTGGGGAACAGGAATTTGTCTCCGCAAAAAATGTCTGTATATCAAAAGATATCAAAGGCTCATAATTATCTTTATACCTTGTAATAATACAATGTAAGTTTTCTCTTTTCTAAACGCCACCGCAAGCGTTTTATTAGCCGTTTTATTTATTAATTTTTTGCAGGAGAAGGAGGGGTGGGCAGCTGGAAGGAGTCGTAGTGAAACAATGTTGTTTCGGCACGGGGTCCGAGAGGGCTCAGTGCACGGCTCCGTTAACTTCTCGTGTCCGTGGTTTTTCCTTTTGCTTAACATGAATGACGTTGATGGTTTTTAGGCACTGTGTTGACTTATCACTTAAAGTCGCCGAGGGATATGTTGACAGACCTCTCGCTTATGAAGCTACAATGCTAACAATGGTAGACAACGAGAATATTTCTGCATCTGGCACGTCATGCACTAGGGCGTGGCTGGCTCCCATGATGCGGAAGCAAATCTCTCCTCGATGTTGCCCTGCGCCATTGAGCAGTTGTCGTAGGAACGAAGGGGCGCCATTTTTGAATCCACTGTCCTTTCTTTTAATAGGTCCATGCTGTGTGTGTGACAAGGCGGTCATAAAGAAACACAAGCTGAGCAGGGTGATTGGCGACTCCCGCTGGCGAATCAACAACGCGCTGGACAGGAAGTGCGCGCCGCGGGCGGCGGGCTGCATCGTGGAAGAGGCGCTGTCCCTGGTGGGCGCGCAGGAGGACTACAACATAGTTTGGAGGAACTGTGAGCACTTGGCCACCGAGCTGCGCTACGGCCGGGCTAACTCCGGCCAGGTCGGGCGGCTGTGGGCGGCGCTGCAGACGTACTCGCTCGTCTTCCTGCAGGCCGTGCTGCTGCACGGGCGGAGCCCGGATGAACTGCTGGGGACCTTTGGGCTCTCCAAGCTGAAGCTATAGGAGTACCGCTGGACAGCTGAGGGGGGCCGGTTTGTGTGTGTGTGTGTGTGTGTGTGTGTGTGTGTGTGTGTGTGTGGGGGGGGGTTGGTGTGTGTGTGTGGGGGGATGTGTGTGGTTGTGTGTGTGTGTGTGTGTGTGGCGGGGGGGGATGTAGGCGTGTGTGTCTGTCTTTGTTCTGCCAAGCCAGTTAATGTTTGTTTTAAAAATTATTTGTAATTTACATTTATTATCACTGTTTTTTTATTGTTACTGAAAGCACACTTCCTGAAAACCTCTAAAAGTATAACTCTAATGGGCTCATGTTTTTCCTTATTTATCTTATATATGTATAGATACAGATACGTTTTCACATACATGTTTCATGTGCATATCTTTTGTTTCATGTCCATATCTTTTGACCCCTGTTGATGTAATATTTGAACAGTGGTCATACGGAAATCGACGAGGAAGCCTACTCATAACCTTGTGTTATATTTAATTGCATTAGCTCATAGTGTTGGTCTTATTCTAAAATTAACTAATTATTCAGAGTCGTGGCATTGTTCGCGTGGGACTTGCTTGGAAACAACACGCGAGGCAACTGGACCTCCTCTAATGACCTCATATATATAGCAGGCTGCACTGTTTCCTCAGGATTCTGCCTAGCAACAGGTGGTGAGGTAAATGTTCAACACGAGCACAGAAGTCCAGACGTGAAACGACCACGGAAGTCTTAGAAAGATGATTTATGTGACGCGGCGACGTAGCCAAAGTATTCCGTTCCCAGTGAGTGATGGGGATTACACCGTGGACCCGACTCAAGTTGATTTTACAGTCAGTCAGACTTGACGTTTCTGGACTGTGTGTGTGTGTGTGTGTGTGTGTGTGTGTGTTGAGGGGCCGACCCCCTCCCAAATGCAATACGTTGTTAGTAGAGAGAGAGAGAGATCTAGAGAGAGAGAGAGAGAGAGAGCCTGTGTGCGTGCAGGTTTGCTAGAACTCTAGATGGACTGCTAGACAATATTAGCCTTGTGAAGCAGCTGCAAGTTCTGCGGTGGTTGCCGTGCATCAATACCTAGTGCAACTATACACAATAGCCTGGGGACACACACACACACACACCCCGCTGTGGGTCTCTACGTTACAGGCGGAGCCAAGAGTGGCTGCTGGCATAGCTTATTTGCAGCTCTCCAAAAAACCACGGTGGCTATTCAACAAAGGAGTATAATTCAGCCGCTACACCCCCCCTCCACACACACACACACACACACACACACACACACACACACACACACACACACACACACACTTAAAACTTTGTTTGGAAACACACACAGGTTGGTTGTGATGAACATACAGGGGATCCAGAGCCCTGTACAGAGAGAGACGTCCACAGACATCCAGCGCTGTGTCTGGGGCAGAGGCGGCCGAATCAAAACTCTCTCTCTCTCTCTCTCTCTCTCTCTCTCTCTCTCTTTCTCCTGCTCTTTCTCATTCTCTGTCTGTCTCTTAAGCTCTCTTTCTCTCTCTCTCTCTGTCACTCTCTCGCTCTTTCTTTCTTTCTCTCTCCCCATCTCTCTCCCTCTCTTTCTCCCCCCTCTCTTTCTCTCTGTCACTCTTGCTCTCCCTCTCTCTCTCCCCCCATCTCTCTCTCTATCGCTCTCTCTGTCTCTCTCTCCCTCTCTCTCTCCCACCCGCCCTCCCAAAACCTCCCTCTCTTTCTCTCTGTCGCTCTTGCTCTCTCTCTCTCTCTCTCTCTCTCTCTCTCTCTCTCTCATAAATCCCTTCCCAGGTGTCGCCAGCATTCCCAGGCGGGAGCACGGCAGCCTCCTTGAGAAACGATGCGTCCGGTCTCCCGGGTCCATCCGTCATATGACGTCTCCATCTCCTCCCGTCTCCAGCAGGGAGCGGGGATGGGGCTCTGGTGGATCGGGGCCCCGGCTCCCGGCACCCCTGGCCCCCAAGGCCCCAGGGCAGATGATGGTTAATCTGTGACTTGAGGGCTCTTTGGCTGACTTTTTGGTTCTCAACTCCGGACCGTCTTTTGGTAGCCACTGCAACCATGGCAACTTCTTCCCTTCCCTCCACGTTTCTCCCGTCGGTTTGTCTGCAGCTGTTTGTGATGCGTTCCTCCTCCGAGTCGGCATTCAAACTCCAACCTTGAGGTGCTTGAGCCTGCTCAAGCACCTCAAGGTTGGCCTGCTCAAGGGCCCATCGGCGTGAGTTCTGACCGCCAATGTCCGTAGTATACCTGGAGACATCCTCAAAGGTCACTTTGAGATATCTTCCATTGAACTGTTAATCTTTGGTCCTCTTTCCTGTTGATGTGTCAGGGGCGGTGTGCCACAGACCCTCTCAAGTCAGTCACAGAGATCCCCGGAGATTGGAAGAACCCCCAACCTCCTCACAGTCAGAGGAAGACCCCCCCAACCTCCTAACAGTCAGAAGAAGACCCCCCAACCTCCTAACATGACATCTTGGAGGGCATTATACAGACATGGCAGACATTCAGTGTACACTTTGATTGGCTCCTGTGTAAAGGTCTATCCTTCTGTTCTGATGAAGCTCCATTGGGAGGTTTGATGACTTCACTTCTTGACTCGATATCTTGAGCCCTAGTCCAGTGGTTACGGATAAAACCTCTACTGGGTTAGATTCCAGCTGTCCACAGTCTGCTTATAGACATCTTGGAGCAAGATGCCCTAACAACCCACCTGCTATTTAATGACTTGTATCTCAACACACTGTTAGTCCCTTTGGACGACCAGTACACAAGGCAAGGAATCACCAGGTTTCACAGTACCTGCTCATTATTCAGCCAGTTGAGCAAACTGAGACGCAATTGGTCCATCTGGGTCAGAGCGATGAGAGTCAGGGATCACGCTTGGCTCCCAGAGCAACAGGTGGAACCCTGAACGGTCATTTGCAGGTTGTGCTTAGAAGCTGGACGGCTGTTCTGGATGGCATATTCTCCAAAAGTGCGTCGGTACGGTAGATAATGAATCACAGACTATCGACGCAGTTTAAAAACTACGTTCCTACTAGCTCCTCCACCCCCAACCCGCTCAGATACATGGGTGCGAGCTCCTTAATTGAATCCACATTGTGGAGAACTTCAAAAGGGAACCCAGGTTTTCCTATCTGATTAGACGATGGGGCGCGTTCTAATTTTACCCGAAGCCCAATTAGGCGAAGGATAATTTCCGTTGCGAGAGGTTTGCAGTTTTTTCCTGTGGACGGCGTTGGGTATTTAATGACCTTATGCTAATCACGGCAGCGGGAGACAACAGATAGGAAGGGGCCCCGGGGAGGCTGGGCCGGGCTCCACGCTCTTTCAACTCCCAGACTCGCTTTCTCTTTGTTTCAAATTATGCAGGACGGCAGGAGAGGCGGGCTGCTCGCAGAACGGGGGAAAAGTACGCAAAACTTTGAGGACTTGAAAGCCTGAGCGCTGAACCTCCCTGCTCATTGTGTTCTCACCTCATTTAACACTATGTTTTTATCTATTTATTTTATATATGATATATTATTATACTATAGATTGTGTATATGAATTATATTCACAGTGTAGGTTTAATCAAAGATTTGACTAACCCTAACCCTAGCCTAACCGTAGCCCCTAACCCTAACCCCTAACCCCTAACCCTTACCCCTAACCCTAACCCTATTGAGTAAGGGTTAGGGTTATACTGTTATCTATTATGAACAACTATGGTCATGATGATGAACGGCACTTAATCGGACCTCATGTCAGCTGCGATCGCAAATATGTTGTTACATTTATTTGATTATTTATAATATATATATAGTATATAAAAAATATATGTATTAATATACAGTATATTTTATTGTAAAAAAATGTTTACTTTGTATTAGAAATTATATCCCTCAATGGTCCAAGTGTACCTTACCACCAACACAAGACAAGAATCATCCTTAAAAGGAAGAATCCTTGTCTTTGAAGTTCACAGACATCAAAGTGATTCCTCTCAATGTTAAACTGCGCTTTTGCTTTGGCATCAGACCTCACATTTACCAACATTAAAGCAAATTCAATTTGCACTCAATTTGGCATAATTTGTTTTGCGCCGTTGTCTCATCCTCAATACAACATGATGTGTTGGTGATAGTGCAGGCGTCTCATCATCCATAGAGTGGAGCCCATCCCTCTGGCAGCAGAACCCTCCCAAGCAGCTGGCTCCTGGATGTCCAAGTCTGATATCTGTCAGCTCCGCTGCGAAGTAACCATAATAAATAAATAAACTTTATTCATCGCACCTTTCATGCACGGAAACGGAGCTCACAATGCGTCCCATTCATCAAAGAGAACACGCAAAATGATGGCAGGACAAAGGAGGACACAACAGGACATTGTGAGTGCTTTAAACAGACTGAAACATGCATCGAAACTTAGTCTCAGAAGAGGCTCATACAGGCTCCCCTGCTGTCATCATACATCAAAACAATCGTGATATAGCGATTATATGATTCAACTCGAATGATGATCGGATCATTCTTATAATATTGGATTGGAATGGATTATCATGATGGTGCATCATTGTACATGTGTGTCATATTAAGCAAAACATACAGTTTGAAAGAGCTTCCCTTTTATGCAGTTAGGTTAGTATTGGGAGAATACGGGGTTACAGTTCGGCCAAACATCGGGTGAGTTCCAGAACAATGAACAGGGAACAAGGGGTTTGATGATGCTCGGGCTGGGGTTAGGTTACTCTGAGGACCGCTAAGGCAGCCATCTCAGGAGGTCGTCTGGAGGTAAAACCGCAGCAGGTCTCGTCCGCCTCCTCCAGTGGCATTGAATCCTTCCTGTGCTCTTCACTTCCTGCCGTCCTGAACCAATCTGTCCCGGGATTGGGAGCGCTCTCTGGGATGATGACCGGAGGAACAAAGACCAACCTGTGCAGCCGAGCAGACCGGTGGAGTCAGGAGACGACCGCAACACCCTCAGCTCAGATATGACAACGAGGTTCAGTTTCAGACCGCCATTGTTCCACAACATGCAAATAAAGCACCGCCGTTCCCCTTCAGAAGAGTTCCTCATAATCCTTCTGTGTGATCCAACATGAAGTGATGATGTTTGGGATTTCCGGAGCCACCGTTTGTGCTGCGCCTGTGTCCACAGGGGGTCAGAGTTCACTGATGTGACAACCAAGATCCCCGTTTATTTTTTTCTTTCCCTGAGTCCTTAATGAAATAATCCCGACGGGATTAGTGGTGGTAGCGCTTTGATGTGCACTGTTTTCCCCTTTTAATCAGTACAATCAAAATCAACCAGGGATGGGCCCCGCTGCGCGGGCCCTAGCCCAGGAACAGAGGCTTCCGCTTGGCTTGCTCTCCACTGTGGAGGCCCCGGGGCCCGGCCGTATGGGCCTCTAAACATGCTATGATCTCATGTTAAAAACCCTTTGGCTCTGCTGCTCCACAAACAGCTCCCAGAGCCACGGCGACGGGATAAAGACTTAATAACTTTGTTTTTGAAGCGATCGCATTCGGGGGAGGGGGGTCGATCCTTTCATCCGGCGATGACACTCGATTCACTCCAGCAGAATTCAAATTACACCAGACAAGGCCCTTAAAATATTCCCATTTCAGCACAACAACCCCCTCCTCCAGCCCTGGACCCCCTGCCCACCCCACGCCCCTCTGTGAGCAGCAGATCACGCTCAGCGTTCCCCGGACATATGAGATAATTAGCGCTCTCTTCCGGGCGTGTCGTCGCCGGTGTAAAGCCGGCCCACGGACCTTGGACCCGGGGCCGCCGCCGTGTGAGAACTGGTGTGTTGGAAGGTTGTTTTGAGGTCCGGTTCGAAGCCTGAAGCGACGCTGGCGCTCTTTGTTCGCCCTTTAGAGAGCGAGCGGAGAGAGAAAGAGGGCCCCGTCTCCATGACGAGCTCAGTCATCTGTGAAAATAAGGGCTAGGAAATGTTCGGTAATTAACGGGAAGCCATGCGTTAATAAGAGGAGAAATGGGCTCATAATGGAGCAGGGTGGTGTGTTTTCGCCCTGCATCGAGGCTTAAAAAAAAGTGAATAGCAAGTATGTTATATATATTGTTTTTCTCTTGTTTCGCTTTGAGCACGAGAGAAGGTTTATCCTCTGAGACGTTGGTGCTGTTACAACAGAGGATGAGTCTACAAGGAAGTTTAAGTTTAACGTATTATATACAATGCTGTTTTTGCGTTTGTTGAACCCTCTTTCATTCCAAAGCATGAGGTTGAATCTTTCTATTAAGTGGTCCCTCTGCCCTTTTTTTGGTCTGTTAAGACTTCATTTTGCATGAGCAGTGTGGCCCTGTATCCCTTATAGCTTCTTTGGCCTCTGGAGTTTGTTACTCAGAAAAACGTGCAGTGTTCGCGCCGAGAGATTACAGATCTGTATCTGTATCTTATATATGTCATTGTTCACCCTTGAATTTCGGATCTGATTGAGGAGATGAAACTCAAGTATTTACAGGTGCTGGAAGATCCATGCTCAGTCTGTCCCGACCTCCACAATGTGGAGGAAAAGCTATCGTTTACGAGGCAGATTACACACCGGAGAGGTAATTGGACTAATGAGCAGTGTGGGGCGTGTTGTGGTAACAAGAACACTAATGAAGTCCTTTGTCAAACAGTTGTCCGAAGTGTTTTCACCAGCTCGGGAAAATTAAGTGAAATGTATTGCTCAATTAAATCTATCACCAGGTCTGGTCTCGCGGGTTACAGAAGCAATTCACGAAGAACAATAAAAAACCTAACAATCATGGGGGAAAACGTGAGTCATCGGGGCTCTTGTCACAAAGGATGACCATATGGATCGCGTTTGAGACCCGACTCGTCTTCTCGCCCTGCCGCTCGGGAGAATTAAAGATGTTATCACTGAGTGCTGCTTCATTCATGCTAACAGGTGTTACCCCCTCCAGGAATACTCCAGCGGCGGCTGTGGGCTAATGTGCTTCAACCGCACCAGCGCTAATGATTAGCTTTCCACACCGGGGCCCAGATTGATCATCCTGCGCCCTCTGCAGCACTCTGAGCTCCATTAGTAATCACTGTGTCATCATCTGCCTTGATGTGCATCGAGCTCGCGTGAAAACGCCCGCAGATGTGTTACTTCCAGATGTGCGCGGGGTAGCAGCGAGAGCGGCCCGGGAAGGGAGGCTGAGCAGTGAGGAATGTATGGTATTGTCAAATAAAAGTGAAATAGTTTATTTTTCGAAAGTTTGTTTTTTGTGTGATTCCTCATTTCTGTCCAGATGTACTCGGTGTTTCACTTGACCAAGGAGAATCATTCGCTGTGTCCTACAGCAGATGTTGCTTGTTTGAATAACATGGTGTGCGATTTCAGGTAAACCCGTTGGCAGATGGGTAATTTCTGAAGCTGCTTTTAAATTCATGCTAAATTGTTTGATGGGTGTAGCCTTGCATCTACAATGTGTTGACTGTTCAATGGAGAACTCTGATGTGGCTTCACTTCATGATGGCTCTCTGTGAATGTCTGCATCGACAATGGTGGGTCCCGACCCCTTTTTGTCCTAAGAACCCTTTAACACCCTTTAGCTTGTTGTTTTGATCCAATCTCCCCAAGACCCATGTTTCATTATGCTATGCCTGTCTAGCTATATAGCATTATCTAGTATTTATTCCCCTCATATCTTGTTTTCCTCCAAGACTATCCCTGAACTTAACCACACCAACGATGTTACATCCCATAATAAAGAACATAAACCTCCGGCCTCTTTTAGGACCTTTGCCACATTGCTAAGCTAAACTAACTCTAATTTGGACATTTTCTCTGCAAGCATTTCTCCTCCCTCTCCATTGTCATTGTCAGTTAAGACAAAGAGTACCATAATAGGGTTTGAAAGTTTGAACACAGTTCAAGTTGAGCTATGTTGTTTTTCCCTCAATCATGGCTGTCACCTTGGGGAACAATATCTGTTTTCTGTGCTGGCTCTCCATTGTGTGATGCTAACCTTATCGTCGTAACCATAGCGATATCATTCAATCGTCCTGGACTCCAGGCGATTGAATAACAATGCTGAAGGTTACAATATTAACCTTGGGCATTGTCTTAGCCTAGCCTGGAAGCTAAGCCTCCCAGCCGGTCGGGGGCAACCCGCTGAGTGGAGGAGGGGTTGGGGTGGGGGGGTTCCTGGAAGAGCGGACTGACCCACTAACCTTGACCCACCCTCCCTGACACCGGAGAGATTCCGCAGGGATAACTATTCTCTGAAGGGGGAAACGTTCCTTCTGTGGTCAGCAGATTTACTGCACAGGAAGTCTTTTGGCAGGTCAGAACCAGGGAGTTGTGGTTCTTTGTGCTTTACTTCTAAATCACATCGTATCGTTTTGGTTTTATTGATTTTAAACTGTTTTATCAGACCCGTGCGTGTTTGAAGACACCGAAGCATATTATTGTAAGTACGACATTTGATGAAAACGTCTACTACTAATACTCCTACTTCTGCTACTATGACTAATACTGCTGATATATACTGCTGACTACTTTTATTAATTATTATACCAATCCTATTACCACTAAGATGAGATAACACACAAGTCGATACTATTGTGACTTCTACTAGTACCACTCCCCATAACAATTATCATCATTTTAATGAGGTTATGAATCCTGCCACACGGAATGGCTCTCCTTCTCTCCGGTCGAGGGAAAGGGAAGTGGCCATCTGTCCGGTGGCCTGCTGCCTCTCCCAGAGCCAGCCTCTCCCTCCACTGCTGGACAGCTGTCAGGACCCCTCCGTCCGCTGGCGGACCTAAGCGTCCCTTCAACCGTACAACGACCGAGAGGAAGCGAGCGGAGGGTTTAGCGTTAATGTGGAATGACCTGCTTGTCATTCAGCCACTCGACAAGAAACATTTGTTAAGAAGCGTGATTGCAACCAACGACCGGTTCCACAGCGGCCCTGCGAGAGCCTTCTGGCACGCAGCGCCCTGGTGGAATTGCAAGAATGCTTTTTAACGTCACTGTGGAGAGGAATAAAATGTGTAATGCGTGAAATCGGGGCAGTAACATGATTTATTGTGACGCAGAGACACAGGCCGTTGGCCCACTGGGGAGACTCAGCTAGCAATCCCCCCCGTTCGGTGTCAAACGCGTGTCCAAGTCTCAAGACAAAAGGTTAGGAGGTTCGAGATCCTTCTCCCTGAAGGAGGAAGGTTCATCCACCGGGGATCTCTAAACAGAGCCGTCCAAGCTGCAACTAATGTCTGCTTTACCTCTCTATGATTATTATTACTGTGCTCAACATTGAGAGGCACATGGTTTGGTTTTGCGATCACTTTTGTGCATTTCCAGCAAAACTTGGCTGCGTTAGGGTCTAAACCCTAGACCTCATATTGTATGGACCACAATCCATTTTGTGTCAATATACTGGGATTATTATTGAGTCATTCAGCAGATGCTTTTATCCAAAGCAACTTACAGTGCTTTTTCCGATAAATGTCATTTAGAGCCGCGATCTGTTTAGGGTATCTTGCTCAGCAAGACTAAAGAAATCGGGGATGGGATGGCACCCAGAACCATCCGGCTGGGAGTCAATCCCCTAACCACTCAACCATCCTGTCCCTGTTTTACAAGACGTGCTCACACAAGGTAGCTCATAGGCTCATATTTGATTTAGATCTGGAGTTCAAACTCGACCGTCACCATGGTGATTTGTCAAAAACACAGACCAAATATATTTTAAGACATGCGACTGGAAGTGAGCGGTGCTTCCGCCAGTGTCTCAGTGAGCCTGACCATCGCGTATTCCGTTTTAAAGGTCCCTTCTGGGTCGCAGACCAGGAGGCCTCTGCTCCAAGGTGAAGGATCTGATGGGTTTACCAGGAACACTGAACTTTAAACTCAGACGCTAGGCTAACGCTGGACACATCTCCTGGCTTCTACGATCGAAAGCAGACGGTAAGGTATCGTTAAACGTTTCAGCACGATGGACGTCTGCTGTTTCTACAGCGTTATGAAGATAACGAATTACAAGAACAGGTCCGGATACTGTAGTGGTTAGATGGGTCAGAGGGTCTCAGCCAAAGGGTAGATTCCCGATGTCAGCACTCTAACCTGTTGTCCTCCCTAACCCTCCCGTCGGATGGGGGGTGTCTTTCTCCAGCTAGTTTGTTTGCTTTATGTGTTTTTGGTTGTAGGAGAGATATGTCCGAAATATGCTTTTATCAAAAGCCAGGAACAGTGAATTCACTGTACATGGCTTTTGATTAAAGCGTCTGCTGAATGGTTTAATGGGTAATAAGTTAACACTTTGATTCAGGAAGAGGCAGAAGCAGAAATCAAACGTCTCAAAGCATCAGCTTGAGGAGAGCATTCGTCTCCAGTTCTATGGACACGCGGCTATCGTCAACGCCGCCTTCTCTTGTTTCCTACGACCTTGTTTCACAGCAACTGAAACCCAACGGTGCGGACCCGCTCATGACCACACACCGGCTCTTATGCTTTGCTTCCCAGTACACATTTAATTAAACCAGTAGAGAAAACAAGGGGAACATGATTTATTTTCCATGGTCACAGACGATTTCAGATGTATTTCGAGCCCTTTCCAAGTATCCGTGGGGACCGAAGAGATAGAACCAAAAACCAAGGAAGGAGACAAACTTAAAACACTTAAGGGGCGGAAACCATCACTATCATTGGTTACTGGTCTGGCACATTGCTCTGATTGGCTCAAATCAGGTAAAATGCAATGTCACTTCCTGACTCTTGTCTGTCCGTCTCTCTGTTTCAGTTTGTCTCTCTCTCTCTGTCTGTCAGTGTATCTCTCCATCTCTCTCTCTCATATATCCCCTAACAGTAATAAAGAGAAGAGGGACAGGTGATAAACCCTGGGCCTGGAGGGACAGGGCTGTGCTGAGGTCGACCAATGAGTGTCCCAGCTCTCCCTCGCTCGCATTCTCTCTCTATCTCTCTCCCTCTCTCTCTGTCTCAGTTCTGTAACACATTAACTGTCCATCCCTCACTCAATCTCTCTCCATCTCTCTCTCTCCCTCTCCCTCTCTCTCTCTCTCGCTCTGTGGCAGAACTTCCTGCGATTGTGAGCCAGGAAAACACTGGCCTCGTTGGATGCTCTCTGATGTACCCCGCACACACACAGAGATACACATACACACACACACACACACACACACAGACAAACAAACACAGGGACACACACCCTCACAAACACAAACACATTGCCCTCCGATTAGAAGAGGATCTATCTCACCATAAACCAGGTTGTACAACAGAATTCACTCACACTATTTTTCTACTCAATATCTGCTGAAAACCAATTAAAGTGTAAAAAGCTCCCTGTCGAAGGTCTTCCATCTCTGGGAGGATCTGACTCCTAGAGTCTCTCCGATCTGAGAGCAAGTCTAGATGTCTACCACTCTCATTACTCTTACTGTGTTTCTAGACCTTTCTTTATTCTCTATGGATTTGATTCATCTTCTTTTTTCGTCTTTTTTGTGTGTTTAATTTATATCACTGTCTGCAGTGACCCCATAGTTCCATATCTGGGATTGTTCGGGTGAGAGGTGCCATCTTATGTAAGGTGAACCCCTTCATGCCCTCATTACGTCACTAGACCTCGTATATCTGACGGGTGGAAGTCATGGAGTCGGGGATCCAGTACTTTAATTTGCTTCTTTCTGCGTAATTCAGGTTCCTTCCGTTGGCGAGAACACTAGAATAAGCGTTGAAGTCGTTGCAGGAGAATGTTTGACTCCACACGATATCGTCTATATACGGGTTCTGTCAACCCCACCTTCTTCGGTTTCAAATTAAGTTTGTTTCAGAGCAAAATGAAGGAAATTATACGGTGGGCCTCCTGGCCACAAGCAAGGTCTGGTCACATAGTTTCAGAGAAGGAGTTTAATTAAACCAGTAACAAGGAGAAAATGGTTTGGGGATCACTTGGAGTTTTCTTCAACGACACGGTCCCCCACAAACATCATCTGTTTATCCTCCTCCTCCATGTTGTAGTTGTGTTGAATTAATCGTTTTGTTTTCATTGTTCGGTACCCCTTGGCTTGTTTTTATTTAATTGCGTGGCAAAATATTCTCCCTAAACCGTCACGTTGTTGAAGCATTTTGAATGAGTGTGAGAGGAGCAGTGACAGCGGTGGAGAGCGTGAGAGAGAGGGTGGGAGAAATGGTGAGAGAGAGAGTGAGAGAGAGGGTGGGAGAGAGGGTGGGAGAAATGGTGAGAGAGAGAGAGTGAGAGAGAGAGTGAGAGAGATGGAGGGAGAGATGGTGAGAGAGATGGTGAGAGAGGGGGTGAGAGAGGGTGAGAGAGATGGGGAGAGAGAGATGAGGTAGAGAGATTAGGTAGAGAGATGGGGAGAGAGAGATGAGGTAGAGAGATGAGGTAGAGAGATGAGGTAGAGAGAGGGGGAGAGAGAGGGGAAGAGAGATGGGAAGAGAGGGGGAGAGAGGGATGAAGTAGAGAGATGGAGGGAGAGAGATGAGGTAGAGAGATGAGGTAGAGAGATGAGGTAGAGAGAGGGGGAGGGAGAGGGGTATTACTGGGGGCATGACCCCTCACAGTGGAGCGGCGGAGACACCTCATGTTGTAAATGACCATCACCAAGACAACAAGGTGCAATTAACACCAACACCACACGATAAAGTGATAAACCCGATTTATTGGGCCATGAAAAAGTGCTTAACCAAGTGCATAATATGCTGGAATATAATATTTTACTAATTAGCCGTTAATCTGATTCTTCCATCCAAGTGATTGCAGACACATGTCGTTAAGGAGCAGGAAGGGATTCTGCCTCTTGCTCCAGGACTCCAGGTGGATTGCAGTCAATGGGTATCGAACCCAGAACCTTTTGGTTGGTCCTTGAACCCCCTAAGTACCAACACTTGGATTAAGAAACACAAGTAACTAATAACTTCATAAAAGGGTCAAAGGAACCCTATTAAAATCTGCCGCTTCAGGGGGACAAGTTGTCTCCTTTCCACTCTGAATGCCGCCCTTGAGCAAGGCACTCGCAGAGGTCTGTCTGGAGGTCACACGGGTTGAAACCGGCAGCTTCAAAGCATTTATATTAAACAAAAACATAAAACAGTGCTGGAAAAAGGACTGAATGCTTACAGAACCTTATAAACAGGTTGTGTTCTTAATTGGTTCAGCGCTGGTTTTATTGGAAAATATTTTACCTTTTATCTTTCGTCTGTACACTCCGTGCAACCCAGCGTACATAAATACCTTTTTGATACTCTATCTTGTTGTTGCCAGTGAAGGGCTTTCCGCTCACCACGGCAGGGAGGACTCCAGGGCTCCCATTAAAGCCATCGCAGTTCGTAAACGATGCCGAGCGCAGGAGTGCACTGCTATCTGTTAACCCCAGAGCCTCTTCACATTGTTACACACTCGAACAAAATGGATGAACTTCCTGTTTAGGGACACAGCTGCAGATTAAGGTCGGCGGGTCCTTGAATCCAAGCCTCTCGGTAGTTGGTGCCGATATGTCTCCCAAGGTAGAGGCACCGTAGAGGAACCAAGCGTGGCACCACACAAGTCCAACCTCGCCTGGTCCGGACGGTGGGAACTCAAACGCCTTAATGGAGTTCATAATTGAGTTGGGATGGAGACGGCCTCGCATGTCCAGTTGCTGCGTTGCCCAGGGCCTCTGTCCCTCTGCCAAACACTCGTAAACAACTTCCCCGAATGGCTTCAGCGGCTGTCCCCCCCCACTCCACCCGACCTCACTGCCGCAGGCCTCCCCAGACCAGACATTTTAAGTATTAACGTGTATTTTATTTCTGAAATCAAATGAAGAAGGGAGATGGCGTGTCCAAGGAAAGCAGATTAAGGAGAAGGGATGCGAACCAGGTGCGCGGGTTGGAGGGTCTTCACAAGAAGCTCGCCACTCCACGCGGACGCCAAGAAATATTTAGAACGCAGTTGACCCACGAATCCCCCGCACGCTGCGAAATCAAACCCAGGATGTTCTGTATCCCATTCACAGCGCTAATCCGCAGTATTTGCATCCATTGAAAACAACTTGGTCAATACGGAGGGGATGGTTCGTATTGTAATACGCTTTTCAGAAATAACGTAACGTGTTATTGTAAACATTCGTAAATAAACCCAGATTTGTAGCTCGAGCAATGCCAACGTCCATAAACGAATGTTCAGTATGTCTACAATGTTAACAAGGTCATTTATGACTCTTTATTTTTTGAGAAACCAAGACGGACCGACATTACTATGTTTTGTTTAATGTAAGAAAAAGTTACATGTGATGACTTCACATGTAGGAATGTACATCTAGATTCAATTCTGTGATTTTAGACATATCTCTTGTTCAAGTTGTGGCTGTTTAGCACGTTTTACTTCTGTTTTGAAGAAAAAGTACTGAAACTACATAAAGTTTGATTGACTGGTTGATGACTAATATAAAGTTGTAAACCGTCATGGGCCAGTCCAGCACGGTATCCCATCACCAGCTTGTGTCTGTAGTCCAGCTGCACTCACCGTGACAATGCATGAAACAGGTAGAGAAGGCTGCGAATAAAAAGCCCTGGCCCTTTTGATTTGCAGCCTTCTCTACCTTTTTAATTAAATGTCGTACCGCCTTACGAAACCTTTTGGCCATAAAGCCGCAGGAGAGGAGAGGTCCATCCTGGTTGAGATCAAGGGGTGGCCCACAGCGATGTCCACGAAGATTTAGTACCAGAAGGAGGAGATAGGGCGATGAGATAGGGGGGATGAAGAAGACTTTATTGGCCTCCATGGGGAGGTTTGTCAACTGTTTTGGACCCCTCTCTAGGGGGTCACAGGGCTGTCAAATCCTCTTCATCCAGCATCTAGGCGGGGCACACCTCCATGTTGAATCAGAGTGTCTTGCTTAAGGGTAACAGCACAAGTACTAGCTCAGTCATTGAGCGCTCTGATCCAGAGTGACCTCCAGTCAGTCCAGATACATGCCAGCCAGGACTAGGTAGGGGTTAGGGCCTCTTGCTCCAGGATGCCTGCGGGTTGGACTGGGGACATTGGGTATCGAACCTGGCAGTCAAAGTGGGAGCAGTATTGTGCTAAGTATATAGTGTTTAAAGTGTCCGAGGCCCATTTGAAAGGGAGCATCCTAGAGCAAGATCCCCTTGATCCCTAACTCTCCTCAATGATGTGTTTCTGAATCCAGCGTTAAGTTGCTTTGGATGAAAGCAGCGGCTAATGTGACATTAGCCGGTCCCATTATTATTATTACTCAGTCACATTAGCCGATGCTATCACCCAGAGCAACCTACAAAAGCAACCCAAATAGACTCAGAATTCATGCTCTGAGTTCAGCGCGAGGGAGAGGGAGTTGTGTTTAGCATGAACCCCATTAGTCAGTGTCTCGCCGCTCCTCTGAAGTATCACACGACAGCGCTATCACCCGGGCATCAGCGAAAGGCCTGACCGTGAACCTGAGAGAGGTATCTGCTTACACTGGCCGTGCAGTCAGAGAGCACAGGTTCAACCCCGGGTCAGCCCCGGGACGGGCCTTCAAAGAGCAGAGTGAACCAAAACTAGGGCTCGCTGCAAAGAGGGGATTTCATGGTTTCTGGTTTAGAATTAACTGTTTTGTTTCGGTTCTGGACCGTCCAATGACGAGAGGTGTTCCCGTTCAGGAATTATCAGGTTTTTTGAATTCAAACAGTTTTAAATGACGGACAGCGAATTCTAATAATAAGGATAATTTAAGTTATTAATGAATAAATAAGAGATAGGATCTTGAAGATGAGTTGGAGATGAGCTGTTTGTCCAATTTCTGTCACCCAGAACCTGGGCTCTGCGAGATCAAACGTATAAAGGACAGCAAACGTAATTATAATGTGAATATGAATCACTTCATTTTTCTCCCTTCAAACAGCAAAGAATTTCCAGAAAACCATATTTTTAAGTGTCTATAACAACGTTTGCTTCTCCCAGAAGGCTTGGCAGCCATGGCCGCTCGGACAGTAATGAACCGTCACCAAAGTATTCCTCTAACTGGCTGGAAATTTCAATTTAGTCATTTTCGGGGCATTTTAATCGCTCAATGACGTTAGCGGCGACAGAGGAAAGTATTTGGAGTGGAAGAGTGTCTTATTGTGAACCTCTCTCTTCCCCTGGATCATTATGAATTGGAGCGTTCACTTAAAGCTAAACTGGGAGCCACAACAGACAATCAAGTGTGAGAACACACTCTGCATCTCTGTGAGAGCTCAGTGCACAACGCAATCTCCAATAACCGTTGGTCTGGGAGTCGGGCGCCTGCTAACTACTAGACTAGCCTGCTAACCACTAGATTAGCCTGCAAACCACTTGACTAGCCTGCTAACCACTGTACTAGCCTGCTAACGCTATGCTTCCTGGGAACACCAGCTGGAGAGATAGGAGGAGCTGAGACAGCGCTAGTTTGAGTCCCTCAATCAGACAGACAGGTATGCTGACAGACAGATAGACAGACAGACAGACAGACAGACAGACAGACAGACAGAAAGACAGAGACATACAGGCAGGGACTATTCATTGTACAGAAGGACAAGCTGAAATCAGAAAATGAGTGAGTGATAGACACAGAAAAAAGAGAGAGAGTACGACAGAAAGACAGACAGTCAGAGACAGACAGCCAGTCAATACAAAATACCAAATACTGTAAAAAACTAAACTGAATTGGCGTTGGTTACATGGCAGAAAACGAGGTAATCAAACCACCATGATCAAACCTTGTTCGCGTAAATAAACACATTCGTAAAAATGCTGTTTCATTGCTGGATCATTTTCCCGCAGCATGATACAAACAACTGTCAGCATTCTAACATTAAAGTCTCATTCCCCCTCCCGGCCTTTTTTAACCAAAGATACAAATCAAAATTAAGAGAGCTTGATTTTAATTGGCTGAAACAACCAGCGGTTGTTTGAACAGAAGTCGTTCATGACTCGGTGATTGCTGATGTATCACTGAGCGTTTGCTTTGGGCTGATGTGCCCCAGTCAGACCTTTTAATCCTTCTCAGGATCATCAGCAGAATCCATCCACCAGATGGCACGTCTCTTTCGCACGCTTGTGCACGCCATTAGTGTTCTGCATCGAGAATGTGCAACGTTCACAGCAAGCAAAAAGCAAATATTGACCCACCTGTTTTAATTAGAGGACCCATTTGAATAAGAAATTAAGCATTCTCATCATAACTCAACTAATCCTTCAAAGGTAAACAGAGTTGAAAAACAAAAAGAGAAAACTCCCAAAACTGAAGCAAGGAGAAACCAAGTAAAAATAGCAACAATGTGGAAGCAATTTATGCTAATTAGCCTTTTATTTATGGTCCAATAATTGGGCCCATTTGAATTGTTGATGATGTTTTCCTCCTTCTCTCCCCTGGTCCCTCTGCACCTCTGCGTGGAGATCAAAGCCTCTCCAGGAGGAGCTAATGGGCCGTGACTGTCGCCGCGCAGCGCTGTAGATTACATGCCCCGCTACGTGGACTCAATTAGCACAACTTACACAGCTCCTGCGGGGCGCGACTGCCCGTTAAACCCGCCGGCCAGGGCCCACAGATCTCCTATAGAGGCTTCCCAGGCGGCTCCAAACGCTAATGTCCATGAAGGGGGAGGTGGGGTGTCTTACAGTGACCCGGCGTTGATTCCCACCCGTGGTGGAATATGCTATATTTCACTCCTTTGAAACACTTTCCGTCTCTCTTCTCGCTCCTGCTCCTCAAAGGCCCAAAAGCCCATAAAAAAAGAGATTGGAAAAGATCAGTATGTAGAATATCTTATATAACAATACATTTATAATAGAAGTACGTATAGATAATATATGATATTTAATATGATTTTCCTAACGGCTCCAAACTTTTACTTTGAAATGGATTGTGGATCCTGGGCGCTCCTCTCTAAACCACATCAGCTGCCCTATAGATCAAACTGTTGGATCGCTGCCGTCGGGAATGGAGTTAATCCCGAATCAGGGGGATCTCGTCTGGTAGCGATACCGCACGGCGATAAGATGGATGGTGTGATAAACGTTAGCGTGGAAAGCATGTGTTTTGAATAGGACATTTCATCTGCTGGAGCAGCAGCAGCGGCAGCAGCAGCCATCCACTGAAACGCATCCCTCTGAGTGGTCATCCCGCCCACAAAAATGTTCCCTCGAGAAAGAACAACACACACTCCAGGAATATACATCTGCACCACTGGCCGGGACAGAGTCACTGTGTTTTTATCATCAAACACGCAGTGCACCACGGGGTCAGAATACAAAGACATTCTTCTGACAAAGTAAGGGTTGAGAGGATATGGTAAATGGTAAATGGACTGCATTCATACAGCGCTTTTCTAACCAGTGGCCACTCAAAGCACTTTACAGTGCTGGCTACCATTCTTCCACTTATGCACACATTCACACACCGACGGCGGTGTCAGCCATGCAAGTCGACAGCCAGCTCGTCAGGAGCAGTCAGGGTGAGGCGTCTCGCTCAGGGACACCTCGACACACACGCTAGGAGGAGATGGGGATGGAACTAGCAACCCTCTGGTTACCAGCATGTGGCTCACCCTCTTGAGCCACATGCCACCCAATACAAACAGAGAATAGAAAGTAAAAAAATCTAATATATATATATAAAAATATAACATCTACACAAAAGTATAGACACAGAACACACAACAAATCGGCCAAGCGTATATACGTAAGTGTACGGCGATCTATGGTGTTTGTGGCCGAGCTCTCCGCTGAATGTCAATGAGCCAGGTGGATTCTGGGAGACGGGAGGCGAACGCTGCCATTGAGAGAACAATGACGGGGGGAGCGGGCTGGGGGGGGGGGGGGGGGGGGGTGGTCTTTGGAAGAGGCGTGCGAGGGCCCGGCAGAAAGAAAAGATTAGGATGGAGGAAGATAGCAGGGCATGGGAAAAAAAAGAGCCCGCTTGAGGACGCGGCTCACGCCGCTCACAAGCTAAACGGGACTGTTACGGCGTGAGCACTTTGTGCGTTCCTTCGGGAATGGATTAACATCAACCTCGGCGGCTGGCAAGAGCGGCCACATTCCTGCGTGCTGAAAGGAGCGGAGAGGCGACGGCTGGGCGTCACGCAGAACCTTTGTCCCGCCGTTCGCCACCGCCGCCATCGACGTCATTCAGCGGGCTGAATGACGTCGAGGTGGAGCGTGTCGTTGTTCAGAACTATCCAGACGCTGAGTTCCAGCAGGTGTGAGGGGAGCTGCCCCCCTCCCACCCTCCCTAGCCCTCCCTCCGTCGGCATGACGACAGACCCCCCCCCCCCCCCCCCATACATCACGTTCCGGAAGGTTCCGTCTAGGACCAGGAGAACCCTAACCCTGACCCTCACCCTGACCCTAACCCTAAACCCTTAACCCTAAACCCTAAAGGCCAATTCCCACCAGAACCGTCACGGAAGCGTCACGGCAGCGAAACGGCTGTGGTCCATACTGCAATCCCCACTGGAAGCGGTACGGACACGTTCCGGCGGATGGCTCAAGACGTGCATGATTATAATAGGCCTATATGAATTCTAAAAATTATTATGATTAGAATGATTCATGCAATATTATTCACGAGTTATATTCAACCCCTACATAATATACATACATCCATATTGTAACCCATTAAATACGGTGGGATTTCTAGATGTCATGGCAACGTTCGCGGTCAGCTCGCGACACTGGACTTGCGATTGGAGAATAGGGTTAGTCTTCAGTCAGTGAAGCCTTGTTGTATCTTTGGCATCCGACTGTTGTCCTTAATGCATGACGTAGCACAGGGTTGTTGCATGCTGGATCCTGATTGGTCTATAACGTTTCCATGGGTGTGTTTTATATTTTAACGGGACGACCCCTTCCTTTTAACATTTTCAAATCGATGCGCAGCACATCAACGTTATTAACAACAGCGGAACGGTCCGGAAGAACTATCCACCAGGTGTTATATTGGCAACGCAAACACAACACGTTCAACGGGCAGCGAAAGAGTGTTTTAATGTCTGCTGATCTGAGTTATCGATGAAAGTACCTCATATCTCACCACTGTTGGTGAGATAGAAGCATAAACCATGGCGGGCGGTCCCATTATTGGAGAATAACAGGGGTGTGGACGAGACAAACACAAGTCTACTCTCATCTTTGTTGTGTTTGCCAAGGAACAGCAGAACTTAAAAGACAAATGTTGCTATGATTACAGTTCTTTGTTCTGCTTGTGTGATGGTGCGCCTCGATGTGTGTGTGTGTGTGTGTGTGTGTGTGTGTGTGTGTGTTTGTGTGTGTGTGTGTGTGTGTCTGTTTGTGTGTTGAAGACAGAGAGATAGATAAAGCCAGTCATATGTCCACACACCAGGGCCTAAACACATGTCTGTCATTAATACCACCTTGTGTTTGAGGGCTGGTACCCAAACTCTCCCTAAACCCAGGGGCTCTAGGACCGCTCAGACACCTCCATGGACAGCTCTTCCTGCGCAACTGTTTCAAAAGCTTCAAACTTTATTCACATGGTGAGAGAAGACGTCCACAGTCTATTAGTGTGACTCACTCTGCTTCTTCAGCTGGGGAGAGAGAGAGAGAGTGGGAGAGGAGGACAGAGAGGAGGAGAGAGGGAGAGTGAGAGCGAAGGAGGGGGGAGGGGAGGGAGGGATTGAGGGAGAGAGAGAGAGATGGGGGGGGAAGAGAGAGACTGAGGTGAGAGAGATGAGGAAGAGAGGGAGGGGGTGTGTGTGAGACAGAGAGGGGATATTGAATTGTATATCAATACAGCACTCTACATTTGACAGAGGGGGGAGAGTGCAAGTGATGAAAAATACTAGGAAAAAAGAAGAGAGAGAGAGAGAGAGAGAGAGAGAGAGAGAGAGAGAGAGAGAGAGAGAGAGAGAGAGGAAATACAGCTAAGTTTTCAAGTGTTAAAGTAAAAGTTAAGAAAAGTGGGACATCTGGACAGATAGATATGCTGAGATTCTGCCATGCCCTGAATGTGAGGCTGGGACACAGAAGAATTGGCACTATTTGTCTCTTATCTGTATTGGGGCTGCCTTACCTCCTCCTGCAGTAACACCCAAATCCCCCCTCGGGGATTAATAAAGTGTATTATAATCTTAAAAGAGGAAGGACCTGGCAGCGCTGTACAGCCTCCGCAGACGAGAAGTCTCTGTTTAAAATACAATATTCACGGTGTGTTCGATTATTCCAGGGGATTTGATTAGGTTCTGTTAGATTGATGCGTTCAGGAGACAGCCGTTGAGTGATCGTTCCACTCCCTCTTCTGTTTTTATTACTTCTTTTATTTTGCTTCATTCTCATTCTTGGTTTCTGGTTTTCTTTCTTTCTGTCTGTCTGTCTGTCTGTCTGTCTGTCTCTCTGTCGTTCTTTGTCTCTTACTTTTGTTCTTTCTTTGTCTCTCCTTCTTTGTCGTCTCCCCCTCATTCTCCGTCGTTCTCTCCCTCATTCTTCTTGTTCTCTCTCTCCTTTTCTGTCGTTCTCTCTCTGCTTCTCTGTCGTTCTCGCGACTTCTCTGTTGTTCTCTCTCTCCTTCTCTGTCGTCTCTCTCTCCTTCTCTGTCGTCTCTCTCTACTTCTCTGTCCTTCTCTCTCTCCTTCTTGCTGTTCTGTGTCTCCTTCTCTCAGTCTATCTTCGGTTCTGCTGCCTGTGGTGAGACTGGACCAAACCTCTTCAGTTTATGATCTTCCTTTGTTTGGCTCTGGTCACTTTTTGGCAAAAACAAGACATTGTTACATGGGACTGTAGTTAGTGTGTAGTTAGTGTGTAGTTGGTGTGTAGTTATCTTCCCAAGCACTGGACAATATTTGACCACCAAGCTGAACTTTAGTACCCAGGTCGCCAGAAAGAATGGAACTTTTAATGAAAAAGATGCATCACAATCTAAATCCATCCTGAATAATCCTGTCCGGTCTCGTTTAAACATGTTTAGAAATGTTCAGTCTCTTAAATGAATCTCATGCTACAGTTAGGAAAAGACCCATACACACAGCATATTAATGGCTTCACACATATCTCATACTCAGAGAACCTGTGTGAATGAACTGTAAACCTGAGCTGTGCAAAATATTCTTTAACCTTCTTCTTTGTATTATTGTGATTGATATGAAAGCCAGTTACCAGTATGTTTCCCCAGGAGAGGATTGTGATGAAGTGAACTGGGACCAGTAAACATTTAGATGAGCCGTCCACACTCACACACTCTCGCAAGCACACACACACACACACGCTCTCTCGCACGCACACACACACGCTCGCACGCACACACCCACGCAAACACTGGCGGTAGCTGCGTGTCTCTCTGTATGTTTAGGTGGAGTCTGTTAGTTGTTTTTGTTCAGTTGCGTATGTGTGACTTGTGCGTGTGTTTTTGCGTGTGTGTGTCTGTTTATGAGTGTTTGCGGACTGTCGGTTATCAAGGCATATTTGGTTGCTATGCCACACATGTACACTCACTCACACACACACACACACACACACACACACACACACACACACACACACACACACACACACTCACACAGATAGAGAGTGTCCCACAGAAGTAGGGATCAGCTGAGGCAGCAGATGTGGTGATTCCGAACGAGAAGCAGATGTTTGAGGGGACTGGAGGGGGAGCTAATGCTACTTCCTAAGCATTCAGCAGCTTCTCTGTCATGGCTTGTGTTTGACTCTTGGCCTCAATGGGAAACACAGCTTTAACGGTGTAGACGTTGCATGGAGAATGATGGCTGTGTAATTGTTATTATTCAGATTCACACACACACACACACACACGCGCACGCACGCACGCACACACACGCAGACACACACACACGCACACACACACACGCACACGCACGCACACACACACACACACACACACACACACACAAACACACACAGCATTGGTGGTGATGATGGTGGTGGTGGTGGTGGTGGTGGTGGAGGTGGTGGTGGTGGTGGTGGTGATGATGGTGGAGGTGGTGGTGGTGGTGATGGTGATGGTGGAGGTGGTGGTGGTGGTGGTGCTGGTGGAGTTGATTGGTTATTGATGGTAGTGGCGACAAATTGAACACGCCATCTGTAACCTCATCATGTGTGTCCAGACATGTGTGTTCCACTATCCACATCCATGACATTGGATGGCTTCTCACACAGCCTTGTTGCCATGGAGCTGGGACACCCTAACCGAGAGCCAATATTGTCAGTAGACATTAGATCGGATGAGCAAACTATTGGTATTATGGGATGTTTAATTTTTGCCCACGCTGAGTGGAAGTGTCCACAAGTAGCTCCTTTTGTCCTTCCCGGTTGCCGGGGAAACCAAACTCGGGTAATATTTGGGGTGTTCTGCCATTTGGTTCCACCGTTTACCTAGCCAACGGGTAATCCGGGCCAGCCAATAGGGGGCCAGGATGTATTGGTGACTACGCCCCACACCGCTGGAAAGTTTAAAGATGTATTGTGTTGTGTTGGGAACTCAAAGAGGGTGTTAACTCCCCCCATCTGTTGGGCTGGCAGGGAAAACAAATGGATGTTCTGTAACCAACTGTTAAAAACCTTTTCAACTATGGTGGAATGGCGAGTGCTCGCTTCAAACAACTCCATTAACTTCAAACACACAAAACAACAAACTGTGTAAGACATACTCACTCACACTCACTCATACCAAGTACTCACAAAGCAAAACATCCAGACACACACACAAACACACACACACACACACACACCACACACACAGCAACACCACACACACACAAACCAAATGTATTTTTTTCCACAGTTGACGTGTAACTTTTCCAAGCATCAGCGCTCAGTGATACATTGGATTTATAGAGGCGTGTGCTTCTAATTAAGATCTCAAGAAGCAGAACCAGGAGACATGCTGGACAGAGCATCTGTCCCTCTAAACCAGCTCAGAACTCAGTCCTTCATAACCAGCTCAGAACTTTGTCCCTCTAAACCAGCTCAGAGCTCTGACCTACTAAACCATCTCAGAGCTCTGTCCTCCTCAACCAGCACAGAGCTCTGCTCTAAACCAGCTCAGAGCTCTCTCCTTCAAAACCAGCTAAGAGCTCTGTCCTTCTAAACAAGCCCAGAGCTCTATCCTTCTAAATCAGCTCAGAGCTCTCATTGTAAACCAGCTCAGAGCTGTCATTCTGACCCAGCTCAGAGCTCTGTCCTTCTAAACCAGCTCAAAGCTCTGTCCTTCTTTACTAGCTCAGAGCTCTGTCCTGCTAAACCAGCTCAGAGCTCTCATTGTAAACCAGCTCAGAGCTCTCATTCTGAACCAGCTCAGAGCTCTGTCCTTCTAAAACAGCTCAGAGCTCTGTCCTTCTTTACTACCTCAGAGCTCTGTCCTTCTAAACCAGCTCAGAGCTCTTTCCTTATTAACCAGTTCAGGTAGTATCCTTATACACCAGCTCAGATATCCAATAGCACCCAGCTGCAGTGTATCTGGGCTTAACTTGTCCTGTTATCACCTCTGTCATTCATTTAGGTTGCGACATCAATACGTCACAGTCAGCCTACCTACTCCTACCAAAAGCTTAGCTCCAGCATCACAGCCATTTAGGTTGTGACACCACACCAATTCAGTAGTGAGCTCATAGCGAGTTGTTTTGCCAAACCTACAACCTCCATCTGGTGTGATTGTGGTTTGAAGCAGTTCTCTGAACTCTGCATTAGAAGGCAGGCTCACTCCTCGGTGACATAGCTCTCTGAAGCGAAATGGAATCACATTCAGTGTGATTTTGAAATGAACACAGACCATAATAATCCTATATGGGGAGGAAACATTCTGCTATTAATCCTCAAACACGTTGTAGGTTGATGTGGAATTCAGCAAAGTGACGAAGAGACTTGGAGCGAGTCCAAGTCTGGTGGAGGAGCAACACACACGCACACAAACACACACACACACACACACACACACACACACTCACACATGCACATGTACACACGTACACATACACAGACAAACAAACAAACACACACTCACTCACACACACACACACACAAACACACAAACACACACACACAAACACAAACACACACAGACACACGCTCACACACACACATACACGCACACCCACTCAAACTCAAACACACACACACACACACACACACACACACACACACACACACACACACACACACACACACACACACACACAAACACAAAAAAACACAGAGGAAGACAGATTCATGTCCTGTGTGTTTTCCATCCTATCAGAACAATCTGGTCTTCATGTGGGAGAGACCCCCATGCAGAGAGAGTTCCTCTCTCTACATCACTGTAGCCCATACACATTTCCCCCCTCCTTCATCCCTGTACCTCCACATCTTCACCCCTCCCTCTCTCCTCCCTCCCTCTCTCCTCCCTCCCTCTCCCCCTCCCTCCCTTCCTGTTACCAACCCTCCTCTGGTCTTTCCCTTCCCTCTCCTCCTCCAGCCCCCCCTCAATCTTTATCCATTTATTTCTTCATATTCCATCCCCCCTTCCTTCCCCCTGTCTCTACAACTCCCTCCCTCCATCCCTCCCTCCCTTACACTTTTAACTCCCCCCCCCCCCCCCCCCTCTTGTGGCCCCCCTGCTGAGATCCTTCGCCCACGCTGTGGGCTCTACAAGATAAAATATAGCCTACTGTATATAATAATACAGACCATTAAACACACACACACACACACACACATAGAGCCTCCCTCCATGAAACACACACAAACGCACGTACCACCCCCCTCCACACACACACACACATTATGTGGAACTAGATGTATTTATGTTCCCCTGCCCTCTGAACCAGGCTTCACTACACTTGGCTGTGAGCCACAACGGGCCCCAAACCCCACCATCACCCCCCCATCGGGTCTGATTCAGCCCGTCTCTCCTCACCCCCTCCCCCTCTCTTCCTTACCTCCATCTCCCTCCTCCATCCCTCACCTCCCCCTCTCACTCTCACCTCCACCTCTTACTCTCACCCCTTACCCCTTTCTCTCCATCTCTCTCTCACCCCCACCAACCCTCTCCCCAAACTCCCCCCCCCCCCGCCCCCCGGTAGTGTGTTAGTGAGCGAGGCGATAAGGATGTTTCTCTGCGGATCACTGAGCCACGAGCAGCACAACCAAACCAGCGTTCTGCTCAATGAGCTCTGGGTATAAATACTGGAGCGGGGTTCTGTTGTGTTTGGACCGCCGGGGTCCAGACCCCCGTGTTACATAAGGTCCTCTCAGCATGCCGCGTGCGTCCTGCCGCCCACACCCGACCGCTAAACGGAACGACCTGCCAATCCGAGAGCCGACATTTTAGACGCTGATGTTGTTTTAAGGAAGTCCCAGAAGCCTCGGGGCTGTGTGTGGCGTACGCAGGAAAGCTGAGCCCGGCACTCTTTAAATAAATACTTTTTTTTATTCTGTTATTGGCTTTTTACAAGTACAAAGCATACATCATGTTATAGTTTTATCAAAAGTGGAAAATACCGATGTTACCTGTGTAACCATTGTAAAAAATAAGTCTTCAATCTTACTTTCCCCGAAAGTAAGAACATACAATTCAGCATATGAAAATGTCCATACAAACACAGCTTAAGTAATTTAAGTTAATACACAGTAAAAAAAAAAAAAAAACAAGCCAAACAAAAGACTGACAACAAATAACTTCTCATGGATTCACGTGAATCACAAAAATGTACACAACTTTATCTGTTCGTTTGCTTTTGTTTAGTTTAGAGTTCATATGTTTAGGCTGCCTCTGCAAGGAAACGCTGCTAAGAGTTTTAGGACAATGACGAACAATCCTCCAGTCCTAGAAGAAGAAGATGAAGAAGAAGAAGAAGAAGAAGACAGCAAGAGGAGGACCAAACGAATCCCCAAGCGTCTGTAAGGCAGCAGACATGCTGAGTCCACACCTCGAGTGTTTTGAAAAGTTTTCAAAAAAGAGGAGGAATAGAAAGAGTTAAAAATGGCAAACAGAGACTTGGGAGAGCCCGGGGAAAGAAGACTGGAGAGCCGGAGAGACAGACCAGGAGAGTAGAGCTACATGCAGGGTGGCAGACAGGAGGATAAAGCCAGGATGGAGCTCAGCTCTCCGCTAAGCTAGGCTAGGATCACGCCGCCGGCCAGGCCTCCTCTATCGTGTGAACAGAGACGCTAGGCTCACGCTAGCGGCTAGCGCGGCGGCGGCTACGTCCACAGGTGCGGTCGGATCCCACACACCTGCTTCTCCTTAACGAGGCCAGACGGACGGTGACCCCGGATGGCGGTGGAGGAGCGTGGCGGAGGAGGAGGAGGAGGTGGAGGAATGCTCTTCCCGTGAGCGTGGCTACTCTATCGCTCATCTTATCTCCCCGGCGGCCGTAGAGCCGCACGTGAAGCAGTGAAGTCTGGTCCAGGAGAGGCCGCGGCGGTAATGGGAAGCAGACGCGTGTGATTAAGATAGAGTACACGCGGCTCGGCCGTCGCCAAATTGAATTTCAGACAAAAATTCGGTCTGAGCCGCTCAATGTCAGCCGACACGTTGTAATGAGACCTGGAACAACGAGAACCGGATCGGACCGCTGGACGCGGACATGGAGGAGTGCTGGACCGCGCCAGCAGGGGTTAAACTA
>NC_136943.1:2196784-2261784 GCF_949987615.1 Pollachius pollachius
TTAAAAAACGATCCAAGTGTCCCTGGAAATCGGATGAAAATCCGGATTAAAATAAACGTCCAAGAAGAAGAAACATCGGTGGAACTCAGCGAGGAAGAAGAAATGGCGCACGATAAATAAACGCTAATTCCTAAAGCTGGTGGGAGGACACGGACGATCAGAGGAGTTGGCGCGTCAGGAGATTCCCTTTAGAGAACGTCTCCTGACATCCATGAATCACCGTCGTCGCGGGCGGGGATTCACGGCGGCGGCGCGCCCACGCGATGAAACGCTGACACACACACTCACACCCTCCCCCCCCCCCCGTGTCACATGACACGCCGCGCAGGCTGAGAGGAGACACAGCGGACCACCGGCACAGACCGCCCGGTGCCAGTGGGTCCAGTACCGGTTCTGCGGGCCGCGTGGGACACCCTTCTTTGTGAGGGTTCAGAGAGCAGAGGAGCCGGCGGTGATAAGTGGCTCCGGGATGAAGTGATTTACAACCGGCAGGGGACCACAGCAGCTTGTGTCTGGGCCAGGGAGGCTGGGGGGCTGGGGAACCAATCAGGGCTGAGAACACTGAGGGCCGCAGGGCTGGGGAACCAATCAGTGTGTCTCCCTCCAAAGATCAGATGGACTTTATTAATCCCACGCGGGGTATCTTGTCAATTTTGTCCCGGAGTGTGGACGCACGGAGAGTGCACATAAACACTTGTGCATGCGCACACATGCACATACACACACACACACACACACACACACACACACACACACACAAACACAAACACATTCTCTCTCTCTCTCTCTCTCTCTCTCTCTCTCTCTCTCTCTCTCTCTCTCTCTCTCTCTCTCTCTCTCTCTCTCTCTCTCTCTCTCTCTCTCTCTCTCTCTCTCTCGCCCCTACCTTCAGGGTGGTGTAGTTGCTGGCCTCCTGGACGTGGAGCAGGGTCCCGGTCTTGCTGCGGGTCCTGAACTTGACCTCCAGGCTGCTGGGCCTGGCCGGGTCGGAGGCCACGGAGCCCTGCAGGGTGTGCTTCAGCAGGAGGTCACGTTTGGGGCCCTGTTTCAGGCTGTAGTCCAGGCGGCCCGTCCCGTCCAGAGACAGAGCCGTGTCCGCCGTCACGTCTAGAGTCAACAGGACACACCTTATCACTACTGTCCACTAGTGTTCAAGTTATCACTACTGTTCACTAGTGTTCAATTAGTTATCAATACTGTTCACTGGTGTTCAAGTTATCACTACTGTTCACTAGTGTTCAATTAGTTATCACTACTGTTCAATAGTCTTCAAGTTCTCACTACTGTTCACCAGTGTTCAATTAGTTATCAGTACTGTTCACTAGTGTTCAAGTTATCACTACTGTTCACTAGTGTTCATTAGTTATCAGTACTGTTCACTAGTGTTCAAGTTATCACTACTGTTCACTAGTGTTCACTAGTGTTCAGTTACCTATCACTCTACTGTTCTGTCAGTTATCACTCTGCTGTTCACTTAGTTATTGCTCAGCTGTTAACTAGTGTTCACTGAGTTATCACTCTGCTGTTCACTAAATGATCACTACTGTTCACTAAGTTATCACTCTGCTGTTCACTTAGTTATCACTACTGTTCACTAGTGTTCACTAAGTTATCTCTAATGTTCACTACTGTTAAGTAAGTTATCACTACTGTTCACTAGTGTTCAGTTAATGATCACTACTTTTTACTAGTGTTCACAAAATTATCAATCTACTGTTCACTAAGTTATCACTCTGCTGTTCACTAGAGTTCAGTTAGTTATCACTACTGTTCACTAAGTTATCACAGTTCACTAAGTTATCACTCTGCTGTTAACTAAGTTATCACTCTACTATTCACTCTGATAGTACCTAGCATAGTACCTAGCATTGTGTAGCATCTTATCCTAGGTATCTTTGTTGTATACGGGGATGGGTTAACCTAGTGATTGTAAGTGCTCGGTACTTGGTTCTATGAACATCCTTACTGTACAGACAGCGATATTGATGTTTCTCTTTCTTCTGACAAATGTACTTATTGTAAGTCCCTTTGAATTGAAGCGTCTGCTAAATGCCCTAAATTTAAAATGTGAATGTAAACTCTGCTGTTAGCTAGTGTTCAGTTTCATTTGGGTTGTTCATTTGATGTAGAATTATTATTTTTTTATTCTCTCCTCAACCAATTATTCTAGTGGATTCAGATACACTTCCTTAAGCAGCAGGTAGGGTAAGACTTTCGACATTGGGGGAATCAAACCGAGAACCTTTCCTGAACACAGTAGTAACAAACTAACATCACAGACTGTGTTTCTATCATAGATTTACTCTGCACTCTGGGCTGTTTTTCTTTTACAAACTAAGTTTCTCTGGCTAGCAGCTGAGGTAATGTCTCCTGCAGCACCTCTCCTCTGATGGTGGGCGGCGATTGTTCTAAGCCTCACTTGTTAGTCGCTGCGGATAAAAGCGTCCGCTAAATGACTCGATATAAATAATGCAGAGCCTGAAGATAATGAAAGATGATGGTTACACAATAGATTAATTATCAAAACGAATTAACAAATGAGGGAAAGATTTCTTACTCACCCAAGTGTTTGGGTGAGATAGTGAATAAGTGTTGGTGAAAGAGTGAATGATAAATGGATTGTGTGAGTGGGTGGGAGTGAATTGGTGTAAGTGAGGTGAGAGGGTGAGTGATTGCTGAATGAGTTATTTCGAGGACATCCTGTGTGTTCATCCTGACCACGCATCACTCTAATGATCCCTGAGACTGCAAGAGGTCAAGGGTCATACAGGTTCTAGCATGTTGTCTAGCAACAGCTCTGGCACTCACTCACTCACTCACTCACTCACTCACTCACTCACTCACTCACAAACACACTCACTCACACTCAGGTATAAAGGCGTGGACTCACATTTCTCGCAGTGGGTCCCGGTGAATCCGTCCACACACTGGCACTGCTGCCAGGACCAGCGGTCGATACAGGTACCCCCGTGTCTGCAGGGGCTGACCGTACACGCCCCCTCCAGCCTGGGACACCTGGGGAGAGAGACATAGGGGCTCAGTCAGAGAGAGAGAGGGAGGGAGGGAGAGAGAGAGAGAGAGAGAGAGAGAGAGAGAGAGAGAGAGAGAGAGAGAGAGAGAGAGAGAGAGAGAGAGAGAGAGAGAGAGAGAGAGAGAGAGAGAGAGAGAGAGAGAGAGAGAGAGAGAGAGAGAGGCTCAGTCAGAGAGAGAGAGAGAGAGAGAGAGAGAGAGGGAGAGAGAGAGAGAGAGAGAGGCTCAGTCAGAGAGAGAGAGAGTGAGAGAGAGAGCGAGAGAGAGCGAGAGAGAGGCTCAGTCAGAGAGAGAGAGAGAGAGAGAGAGAGAGAGAGACCTAGAGGCTCACTCAGAGAGAGAGAGACATAGAGGCACAGTGAGAGAGTGAGCGAGAGAGCGAGAGAGAGAGAGAGAGAAAGAGAGAGAGAGAGACCTAGACAGTCAATCAGAGAGCATGACAGAGATAGAGAGACATGGGGTTAGAGAGGAGAGTGAGAGAGACTGAGAGACATAGAGAGTCAGTCAGAGAGAGATGGCCGGGGATGAAAGACATTGAGGGACAGAGAGAGAGACACAGACAGACCGAAGGAGAGAGGGATCAATGTAAAGTCAGGGCCAAACCCGTCAGGACAGCAGGGGGTCCCCGAAAAACAGACAGCAGATGACAGGAGGCTAACACCCTCCCCTCCCCCCACACCCAGTACCACCCACCCCCACACACCCCTTCCTCACACACATACAATCCCCTCCATACAGACTCCCGAGGGAATTAGCATATAAAAAGATTAGTGGGCACCGCCATTCACCAGCCGCACAAAAAAACACATTCTTCCAGCGCCCTGCACCGGGACAAAAACACAAAATACAGCCGTTTATAAAAATACTAAAATCTTCTTCTTCTTCTTCTTCTTCTTCTTCTTCTTCTTCTGTGGTGCTGAGAGACTGTGGGAGCCGGGACAGATGTCCCACTGCTAGGGGGAGGAGGTGAGAGAGGAGAGGAGGAGAGGAGTTGAAGATAGAGGAGAGGTGGAGAAGATGGAGGAGAGGGGAGAGGAGGAGAGGAGGAGAAGATGGAGGAGAGGGGAGGAGGGAGAGGAGGTGGACAGAGAGGAGTGGGGTGGAAGGAGAGAAGATAGGATAGGTTGAGAGAGGAGGAGACGGACAGAGGAGAAGGAGAGAGGGGAGGAAGGCGGGGAGGAGGAGGAAAGGGGGAGGAGGTGAGAGAGGAGATGGCCAGAGAGGGGAGGACAGAGGCGAGAGAGGGGAGGAAGGAGGAGAGAGAGGAGGAGGATAGAGGAGAGGGAGAGAAGAGAGAGACAGAGGAGAGAGAGAGAGAGAGGAGGAAGGAGGAGAGAGAGGAGAGGGAGAGAAGAGAGAGACAGAGGAGAAGGAGAGAGAGGAGGAGAGAGAGGAGAGGGAGAGAAGAGAGAGACAGAGGAGAAGGAGAGAAGAGAGAGACAGAGGAGAAGGAGAGAGAGGAGGACAGAGGAGGAGGAGAGGGGAGAGGAGGAGGTGCGCCGGACCTGTCCAGAACGCCGCGTGAGGCCAGGGCCTGGTTGGGTTCCAGCGGGCGTCCGTTGACCGCGAACTCCATGATGCAGCCCACAAAGTCGTGAGAGGTCACCTGACCACGGCGGTGGAGGAGGGGATCCAGCGACCTGACTCCGCCCACTGACAGCCTGTTGGGCTGCACATCCAGGATCCTGCCCACACACACACACACACACACACACACACGCACACACACACACACACACACAGACACACAGCAGGGTTGTTGATTGTGAAACAACATGGTCCAGATGAACTCGTAAAAACAAAGTGTGTGTGTGTACGTGTTTCTAGATGTATGTGTGTCTCTCTACGTGTGTGTGCGCGTCTCACCAGTCGGTGTGCACGGCCACGTTGCTGACGGCGCAGTACCCCGCCTCCTGGTCCTCGCCACATAGATCCACGGTCAGCGACGCCGCCTGCACACGCAACAACAACATCAGGTTGCCGTGGCTACAACAGAGCGGACGTGTGTCGCCAAAGCGGTTACCGTGGAGACAAAGTGAAGACATCAAAGCTCGTTTCCTTTAAGACAGAAGCTCTTTCGGAGATGAGTGAGCTCCAGAATCAACCTCGAGTATTAGTATGGAGTTCTCTTCCCACTGTTTAGACGTGCCCCCTGTCTGCTGTCAGTGCTGATGAGGAGGAAGTGGATGTGAGCATGAGAGTGTCGCACACGCATAATCAACCTCAGGTGGCACAAACAAAACAGATGTAATCTTCTCTGACACTTACACACACAAACACTCTCTGACACATGCACACACAAACAGTCTGACACTTACATACAGGACACACTCTCTTACACCCCACCAATCCAGCAGGGACTGGGCTACTATTTTGGCCAAATCACCAGGAGGAATTTGAACTGAACTCCCAAAACAAGGAGGTTCCAGTCCGACAGAGCAGGAACTCTAAACGATAACAACAATTTGTGTCGTACGCTTCGACCGTTTTCAACTTTTCGGTCTGCAGAACGACGCCGTCCATCTGTAACGTAGCACCGCGACGCTTTGCACTGTTCCGTTCAAACTGATCTTTCCCTTTTTATTCCCGCCTCAGTGACTTCCTCCCGTCAAGCTCCTGGCGCTGATCAGCCGCGGCTCCGAGCGAGCCACTATAAGTGCCGGTTCCCCCGCGCTGCTTGCGGTCGTGTTCCTGTGATTGGTTCGGCTGACATCCTGCTCCCCGCGTCCTGGCCATTATCTTCACAGGCCCGCCGCGGCCCAACCAGCGGAGGCACTGATTGGGCGACGGAGTTAAGGGGGTCGCTTTACTAATTACTTCCGTGCTCCGACGACGAAGCAAAACAAGATGGCCGTTGACGTCTCGAGTTACCGGACCCCTCTCCGCTCCGACTCGGAACAGAGACCTCATGAGAACATGTTTATGGAAGAGGAGAGTTGGAAGGGATTCAGTTTTTCTGAAGCAGTCTGGGCTGTTGTTGTTTGAATCCCTTCTGCTTTCCATCGGTCCTCCTCACTTAAAACATGAATCCAACCCAACCGAGCACACAAGTGCAGATGCGGAGGGTGACGACATATTTGTGTTTTTCTGTAACTGACACAAGATGGTGGATGGGGGGTTGAGATCACTTCCGTTGCCCCGCTTGTGGTTTTGTGTGTTTCGGAGTGGTTTGGGAAGTGATTTAATATGTTGTTGAGTGTGCGCTCATGTGTGTGTTTGTGTGTGTATGTATGTGTGCTTTACACCACAACTTGGTAAGGACTTCAGAAGCTATCTCACGATGCAAAAACTAAATGTTTAGGCCAAATTCTTTCAGATATCCAACATTTCCTAGCCTTAACGGACAAAAGAAACATCTATTGTTGAGAGATTTTACAGTTAGGGCATTTAGCAGATGCTTTTATCGGAACCATCCTTGTTAGTTCATACAAGTGACAAACCACGACAAATCAACAAACTTCAACTCCACCCAAAACCCTGAGGAGGAAAGATCATCTCAAAGGTCTCACCATGCCAGCCCTCCTGGCGATGACCGTGTGGAACTGGCCGTCCGACACCCTGATGGCGGTCTTCAGCTTGTACGTCCCACTGCCCAGGTTGAAGGAGAAGCGCATGCGGCCCTCGAAGATCTCCAGCGCCAGGAACTCGGCCTTGTCTCCGGTCTGGTTGTCGTGGTTGTACATGAGCAGCGCGTCGTCCATCAGCGTGGCGAACTTGATGTAGATGTAGTTGTTGTTGGGATCCAGTGAGGGGAACTCCATGTAGGACAGCTCCTCGAAGCCGTAGCTGTTGAGCTCACAGTGTTTACCGAACACCCCTGAGCAAGAGCAGGAGGAGGAGGAGGAAGGAGGAGAGAGGAGGATTAAAACAGGTACCTGATGAATAATTCCTATGCATTAACTGCTCCTAATTAATTCAGTCCTAGCTGGGGAACAGTGTCTCCGAGGTGGACACTAATGAAATCACATGACGGATACAGCTGCTGTCTAACTCAACCCATGCTTGTTTGCAAAGAAAACTTTTTTTAAATTAGAAGAAGCTTTAACATCATTCCTTTCAGGCTGAAAAACAATCACATTCGATCTTGCGTATCATAACAACGTTGTTCTGAAGCTAAATCCCCCAAAATCAAAGACGAGTTAACAGAACAAAATATATGAATCAAAACAACGACCGCAGAACTACCAGGGAACACATGGAATGTACGATGGCATGATTTGATGATATTAAAATAAACATCAAATAATAAGTGTCTTTAGGTGCGCCCAATCGCTCCGGGACGGTCGGTCCGTCTTTTACTCACCGAACGGACAGTGGCAGTAATAGGCGTCCACTCTGTTCTGGCAGGAGCCGCCATTGAAACAGGGGTTACACTCACAGTGATTGATGACGGAGTCACACGTTTTGCCTGGGTTCACGAAACAACACAAATTAAAATGGATGAGGTGGCGGGCATGACAGAGGGATCCCCGAGAGAACCGCACGGCGGATCCCCCGCACGGAACCCCGGAGAACCCCGATCCTAACGGAGTCTTTCATCACCGTTACAAATAGCCCTCCGAAAAATACCAGACCCAACTCATTTGATCCCAGATTAAGTCTCTATGTTTATTTTGGAGGGGGGGGGGTAAATGGTTTAACATCTGGGGGAGAATTATGGACTTATTTGGTTGGGGTCGTATTTAGCTGAATATTGAATATCTATTGAATCATATCAATGGGTTTTTAAGAATTGAAGATTTGGGGTAATATAATAACGTCTTCATTTAGAAGATGTCTGCTTTACTTTTATGATTATGTTATTATTAAATCTCAAGGGACTCAGGAAATGAGTTGGAAGATGACATGGTATTTTTGCAGTGCAGAAAGACACAGGGAAATACAAGGGAAATAATGTACATGTGCATGCATCAAATGTAGAAATGAATATTCTAGAGTGTGAGTGAAATCAACATTCTGTGGTCATGGACAATGAAAACAAAACGCAGAAATGATTGAATTTAAGATTCTGAACGCAACAGAGCCCCGTCCTTTGACGACCGCCCCTTCACAGAGCTGAGCTGCTGTAGGAGACCAACAACACAGATCCACAGAAAGAGAGGAATTCAGTCGCCTGAGTTGCGAGTTCAACGCCAGGACATGGAAACTACTGCAGGTCAACAGGGCCACGCATCATCAGAGCAATCTGTCTCGAGGAAGTCTGCAGCGATTCTTTGTATCGTCATAATAGACCCGGGAGGGAAAAACAAAATCTGACTAATTAGAAAATGTCTTTCAGATGGAGGAGAGTTGCCGTCCACAAAGCAGGACTTAAATAACTTATTGTTTTAGGGACGTGCTTCACAAATCTTCCCTGCCTATTAAAAATCTCCCCAAACAGTGTAATCATCACACCGACTCATAAATCTCAAACTAATTAGAAGCCTCTGAACCATTTATGACTAATGTTAATCAACTATGACTATTCACTCCACGCCCAAAAACAATATCTCTGATTATAACAAAGCCTTGTTATTGTAATCAGATTAGCAGATTATTGTTTCTGTGTGTGGCCCCGACTGCAGAACAAGGAACACATGCAGACATTTGCAGGCGAACACTGGCCCGTAATCCCAGTGAACTGCGTGTGGAGTCTGGGACGATCTCGGCATCCTGCGTTTTTATTAAAGAAAACAAGGCCGGGTGATGGGGATCACGGAGTAAACCCCCTCTCCAGCGCCACCGGGACCGACTGTTTACTGGCAGCCCGGCTCCGACGCTACGGACACAACACCTCCTGGACTCCGGGAGCAAATATTTAGCTTGGAGCAGAAGTGGGAGATATTTGGGTGCTAGCAGCAGGGGATAGCACGTTTATGTTTCTCTGTGTGTTTATGTTTCCGTTGGATGGGGAGGTCCGCGGGTACATTTGATATCAACTAGCATGTATGTGTATGTATACGTGTGTGCGTGTGTGTGTGTGTTTGTAATTTCTAGCTGAATGCTGAGTAACAGTGCTGTACGTGTTTGTGTGTCTTTAGCGTCAAATTAAATGCTAAGTTAGCATTACGGGTCCTGTGTGCACCTATGTCAGCTAGCTTGATGCTAAGCTAACGCACTGTACCTGCGAAGCCGGACTTGCAGAGGCAGTTGAAGCCGCCGGGGAAGTTCTGGCACAGCGCGCCGTTCTTGCAGGGGTTGGAGAGGCACTCGTTCACGTCCCTCTCGCACGCCATCCCGGTGAAGCCCTCGGGGCAGCTGCAGGAGAACCCGCCCACCAGGTTGTGGCACGTGCCCCCGTTGTGGCACGGCGACGGCTGGCACTCGTCGATGTCCGTCTCGCACAAGGCGCCGGCGTACCCTGGCCGGCAGGTGCAGGCGTGCGGCGGCAGGGGGTCGTTGGAGACCAGGATCACCGGGACGCTCTCCTCCGTCCTCATCCCGGGCCCCACGGCGAGGCGGCGCTTGCAGCTGCCGCCGTTCTGGCACGGGTTGCGCGTGCAGGGGTCGTGGTCGACGGCGTCGATCTGCACGCCGCTTTGCCGGTGGAGGACGTCCTTGATGCTCTGGAAGAAGGTGGCCACGCCACTGGGGTTGACGTACTGGCCGTGGCCTCGCTTAACGGCCGCCATCAGGAAGGTCTGGTTGTTGAGCTCGAATGCCCCGTAGAGAAGCACCCCTGTGCCGAGGCCGGCCAGCTGGGAGTTGGAGATGCGCAGGAAGCTGAGGTAGTGGTCGGTGAGGAAGCTCCTCACGCCCTGGGAGTTCAGCCGGATGAGGATGCTGTTGTCCACAGTGGCGTTGTTGTAGCCCATGAAGAAGACGCGCGCCGTGTTGCTGACGGAACCGTGGACGCCGTCGCTGCTGCGGACGGTCAGCTCGAAGGTCCCGTCGGTGGAGCGCGCCTTGGAGTTCAGGTTACACGTTCCCGTGGGGATGCTGAACAAACCAGAGGTGGGGGGGATCAGCGAGCAGTGGAACCTGTCCTGTATGTCGGGGTCCTGCGGTTTCACCACCCCCATCGACCCTCCGGGGAACATGTTCCCGAAGTAGTGCACAAAGATCTCCATGGACCGGGGCTCCGAGGGGTTGTCGTTTTGGTCATTGATCCGGACGTGAACGGTCCCCGTGGAGGACATCTGAGGCACGCCGGAGTCCCTGATGACCACGGAGAGGTGGAAATCGCTGATCTGCTCTCGGTCGATCTCCCGACTGGTGGTCAACACCCCTTCTGAGCTGAGGCTGAAGTAGCTGTTTGGGGAGCCCGTGTTGTGGAGGCTGTAGGCGAACGGACCCTGGTTCGGTGATAGGTCCGGGTCCGAGGCCGTGAGGGTCGCGACTAGAGTCCCGGCTCTCTGGTTCTCCATGACCTCAGCGCTGACCGTCGTCAGGGTCGGTCCGTTGTCATTAATGTCCTCGAGGTTCACGATCAGAGTGGCGCTTCCAGTAGCGGAAGGAGAACCAGTGTCCACAGCCAGGACAGTTAAATTGTACACAGGAGTTGTTTCTCTGTCTAGCTCAGCAGCCACAGACACTTGGCCGGTTTGAGGGTTGATTGTAAAAACATTTTTGTCAAACTCTGGAGGAATGGAGTATGAAAAGCGGCTCCAGCTGGGGACGGAATCCGAGTCCTTGGCGCTCACGAAGGTAACCAGGCTGCCGACGGCCAGCCCCTCGCTGATCTGCACGTCGTACAGATCCTGGGAGAAAACCGGCGGATCGTTGGCGTCGAGTATCGTGATGTTCACAAACACCTCGTCGATATCCGCCCCTTGGATGACCCCTCGGTTCTTCGCCAACACCTTAAGGGAGACCTTCTCCTCTTTCTCTCGATCCAGCGTCCCTGTGACGTAGATCTGCCCGGTGGTCTTGTTGATTCCGAAGCCCTTTCTCCTGCTCTTTCCGAATATGAGGTAGTAAACGATTCCGTCCTCTCCTTGGTCCCTGTCGCTGGCAAACACCTCCCCAACCACGGTGCCCTGCGGGGCGGCCTCGGAGATCTCAAAGTAGTACTCCTTGGAGACGAAGCGGGGAACGTATTCGTTGGCTCCCTTCAGCTGGATGTTGACATCAGCGAAGCTGCACTTCTCCTCGTCGGGGACGTTGAAGGCCTTAACCGTCAGATGATAGACCTGCTTCGCCTCGTAATCCAGGAACCCCTGGGTGGTGATGACGCCGGTGTTGGGGTCGATGACAAAGAGGTCGATGTCCGACGACTGGATGACGTAGGCCATGACGGCGTTCGCCCCGGAGTCCCGGTCCGTGGCGTTCATCTTTACCACGGTGGTGCCACTGGGGACGTTCTCCTGGATGACGGGGAAATACTCGACCGGATCGAAGACCGGGGGGTTGTCGTTCACATCCGTCACGTGAACGGTGACCGTGACGTAGCTGGTCTTGGCGATCCAGCCGCCGTCGGTGGCTGACACCCTGAGCTCGTGGCGCTGCTTCTCCTCGAAGTCCAGCGGTTGGGCCAAGGACAGCACGCCGGTCTTACTGTTCACCACGAACAGGCCCTGTTCGTTGCCCGAGGTGATGTTGTACGTGATGAGGCCATTCATCTCCTTGTCCTTGTCCCTGGCGGACAGCGTTCTGATCGCCGTGCCGACGGCGAGGCTCTCCGGTATGGTGGCGGTGATCTGGCTCTGGGAGAACTCGGGGGTGTGGTGGTTTTCCTCGGTGACGGCCACGCGCATGGGTGCTCGGGCCGACAGCGGAGGGTTCCCCTTGTCCTTCGCGGTGATGTCGATCAGAAAAACTTTATTCATATCGGAGGTCAGAGACGACGCCACGGTGACCCAGCCGCTCTGTTTGTCCAGTTTGAACTTGCTGGAGCTGTTCCCCCCGGTTATAGTGTACTCCACCTCAGAGTTCAGCCCAAAGTCCTTCTCATCGTGAGCTACGACCCGTATGAGTTTAGTGCCCACCTTCACGCTCTTGGTGACCGGGGTGAAGTAGCTAGGTGACTCGAACGTGGGCGGGTTGTCATTGCTGTCCACGATGTTTACGATGACGGTGGTCTCGCTCACCAGGGGTTTGACCCCGCGGTCGGAGCCGGTGACGATGAAGCTGTGGCGGTTGATGTTCATGCTGCTAGGACCGGTCGTGTTCTGGTACTTGATCTGCTGTTTCACGAAGATCTCCCCAGTGCTGGAGTTAATCCTGAAGTACTCCGACTGGGATCTTATGAAGTAGAAAATCTTGCCGTTGGAGTCTTGGTCGGGGTCCGAGGCCGACACCCTCGTGACAAGGGAGCCCACCTCGGTGAGCTCGGGGTAATCCAGGTAGTACGACGGCCGGCTGAACCTGGGCGCGTTGTCGTTGACGTCCGTGATGAAGATGGTGACGTCGGTGCTGACGGTCCAGCCCGAGTCGTGGGCGGCCACCTTGGCGATGTAGTGGTCCTGGTCCTCTCTGTTCAGCGGCCGGCTGATGGTGATGTCCCCGTTGCTGGGGTTGATGCTGAACGGGAGGCTGTTGTCCGTGATGGAGTAGCGACTGACGGCGTTGGCGCCGGCGTCCTCGTCCGTGGTGGTCACCCGGGTGACGGTGTACCCCACTGGGGCGTTCTCAGGCACCGTGGCGCTGAAGATCTTGGAGAACCTGGGCGCGTTGTCGTTGACGTCCAGGACGTTGACGAGCACCCTGACGGTGGTGACCTTGGGCGGGGAGCCGCGGTCCGTGGCCTTCACCCTCAGGGCGTACTGCGCCGCCTTCTCACGGTCCAGTGGCCGCGTGGTGCGGATCTCGCCCGTGGCGCGGTTGATGCTGAAGCTGTTCTCCCTGTTGCCGTCGACGATGGCATACTCCAGCTGCCCGTTGGGGCCGCTGTCCTGGTCAACGGCGGAGACCAGGAGCACGCGCTGCGGCGCCAGGTTCTCCAGGATGTCGGCGTGGAAGGGCTCGCGGTCGAACAGCGGGTGGTTGTCGTTGACGTCCAGCAGGGTGATCTCCACCTTGGCGTAGGAGGAGTACGGCGGGAAGCCCTGGTCGCGCGCCTCGATCCACAGCACGTACTTCTGGATGTGCTCGTAGTCCAGCGGCCGGCGGACCAGCAGCTCGCCCGACAGCTGGTCCACATGGAAGGCATCGTCCAGGTTACCGCTGGCGATGTAGAAGGAGAGAGGGCCGCCCCGGGTGGACGAGCCGGCCACCGTGGTGACCACGGTGTTGGTGGGCTGGCTCTCGGGGAAGGTGAAGCTGCGCTCCGGCAGCGTGATGACAGGGAAGTCGCCGCCGGTGACGAAGCGCACGGTGACGGTGGTGGTGTCCATACGGGGGTTCGTGCCGCCGTCCTTGACGCGGACCGTCAGCGTGACCTCCGAGCTGCCGCTGAGCTTCTCGTTGGCCGTGATGGCGCCGCGGACGGGGTCGATGCGGAACTTGTCGGCGTTGCGTCCCATCAGGGCGTAGTGCAGCTGGGCGTTGGCGCCCGCGTCCTCGTCCGTCACCGTGACGGCGAACACCAGGGAGCCTGACCCGGGGAAACACAAGAAACATACGGTCATATTTAGGTTAGCAACACAAATGAGCGTTCACCGTCGTACTGTTTAGCAATATCCAAATGTCTCAATACAGCAGAAGGGCAGGAAAGCTATAAGAATACTTCAGAAACTTTTCACATCACATTCTGAAAAATGTTCAGTTACAGTATAAGTAATGTCCATATTGTAATATAGAAATACAATTCCAAATGAAGGCAGTTCCTTCACTTTTTTTATCAATCAAATTTTCTGAATGTGAATTTATATATATATATATTTTAAGGAGTTTCTACGCTTCTTCAAAGTACACCGCACTGCAACACACTGAACATCTCAGAACAGAGGGAGCAGATGTCGCGGGTTCCACCCACCGGCGGAGGTGTAGGCGGGGATGTGGGTGACGTAGGGGTGGTGATGGAAGCGCGGCGGGTTGTCGTTGACGTCGGACACCACCACGGACACGGTGGCGGAGCTGGACAGGCCCTGGGGCTCCCCTCCGTCCGTGGCCAACACCACCAGCTGGTAGGCGGAGCGCGTCTCGCGGTCCAGCAGCGAGCTGCTGATGATCTGACCCGTGGACGGGTTGATGGAGAACTGACCGTCACCGCCGCTCAGGCTGTAGCTGTTTGGGGAGAGGATGGGGGGAGAGGGGGAGACGAGGGGGGAGAGGGGGAGATGAGGGGGGAGAGAGGGAGAGTAGGGTGGAGGGGGGGAGAGAGGGAGTCAATGGGGGTGAGACACTGGGTAAATGGTATGGTAAATGGTAAATGGACTGCATTCATACAGCGCTTTTCTAGTAATAAGGCGCCTTACAATATTGCCTCATTCATTCATTCATGCACACATTCACACACCGAAGGCGGTGTCAGCCATGCAAGGCCACAGCCAGCTCGACGGGAGCAGTCAGGGTGAGGTGTCTCGATCAGAGACACTTCGCCACCTCGGATCAAACAAGCAACCTTCCGGTTACCAGCTAATCCGCTCCACCTCCTGAGCCACATGCCGGGTAGGTGTGGTGGCAAGGAGTTTCAGTTTTGATTTTGACTGAGAAGATCAGTCTTCTGGCTAGTGGGGTTGGACCGCCTGATAGTAGGTTATGGGTTTGATTTCCAATGTCCTCTGTATACTTGTGAGCATCATTCTGTATTGCTCAAGGGTAGTTTGGTTACTCCCAGCTCTATGTTCACATAGAGCTGATTTCAGGATATTATTGATGGCAGGCTTATCATGATGATCATTTCATTAAAATGTGATCATCAGGAACGAATCAATGTAACATTGTTTTGTCCTTCACTCACAGCTTAAGTAAAGATATTCAGAAGTGAAGGGAATGGAATATGTATTTCTGGGGTCTGCCTTTCACTTCCATCTGGCCTCATTACACTGTTTTCTGGCGTGTCAATCAGACCTCAGATCTCACTTCTGTGTCAACAGCTTCGCTTTCAACCCGCACTAGCGTCCAACTTCCTAAGGAGGGCACTGTTTCAAGCTCCAAACAGACACCAGAGGGTCCAACAGAAAAGTAACTTAAACAGGACCAACGCAAAAGACACAAGCAATGTACAGAGAAATCATTAAATCAGTCCAGCTATTCCCTTTTTATAATCGGTCCGTTTTAATTTCCTGAGGCAGTGGTTCCGCGCGGTTCCTCAGACAGAGTGGGCCGCTGTGAGCTCACCAGTGAGACATCCCAGAATATTTTACGACTGGAGGGCCATACTTTTTCACTTTCGTGCGGGGATCGGGTTTCTCCCTGCCTGGCTCTCTCTGGTATCTGGAGGAGGTGGAGGAGGAACCGGGGCCAGTGCTGGCTGCCCCGGGAATGGGTACCGCGTTTCCCAGCGTTCACAAAAACCCCAGCCTTGCGTAAGATCCCTGCCTCTCGCCAGCACGCATGAACCGCGACAACAAACGACAGAACAATGCCCGCGTGCAACAAAGAATGCATTTGGACGACAACAACATCATCAACAACAACAACACCAGCGTCAGGGAGGAACCAAAGCGAAGCGGTGCTCAAACGCAGAGCAGACGCGGGTCGGGGGTTTAACGGGCTGTGAGAATGTGAACTCGTAAGCGGAGGTTAGTGGGGCCGGTCTCTGCTGGGGACGGGGCAGTCGGACCACACCGGACCCCCTGCTGGGGGCTCCTCACGCTGTCGTAGGCGGTTAAAGTCCTCATTACGGCCCTGGGACACACGGAGTCCCCCCCACCGAGAGGGGGGGGGGGGGGCTGACACACACACACACACATAGACACACACACGCGCGCGCACACACACACACACACACACACACATGGCCACCAGCACCCCCTGGGGTGTGAAAAAGCTGTCGTACAGCTTGAAGATCACAGCCCAAAACAAAGACCTTGACCACTGTCAGGACCCCACGCCTAGACCCCCCTGTACCCCCTACACACACACACACACACACACACACACACACACACACACACACACACACACACACACACACACACCAGTGTACATCTCTTTATATATGAACTCGATGGCTTGACCTGCCAGTCTGCTAATGGATGAGGCAAAGGTTCAACTCAGTGCCGGCCTACATTTTCATCTTCAACATACCGCCCTGTCTCGATACCCACTCCTGTCTCTCTCCTCTCCTTTTCCTTCTCTCATCTCTCTCTCCTTTCTCTCTTCCCTCTCCTGTCCCTCTCCTGTCTCTCTCTCTCTCTCACTCTCCTGTCCCTCTTCTCTCTCCTGTCTCTCTTCCACTCCTGTCTCTCTTTCCTTTCTCTTTTCCCTCTCTCTTCCTTATCATGTCTCTGCCCTGTCTCTTTTCCCTCCCCTGTCTCTCATCCCTCTCCTGTCTCTCTCCTGTTTCTCTCCCCTCTCCTGTCCCTCTCCTGTCTCTCTTCCGTCTCTCCTGTCTCTCTTTCCTCCCCCCCTCTCTCTTCCCTCTCCTGTCTCTCTACTGTCTCTCGGAGCAAACATATCCCAGAGGTCTCGGAGGTCCCAGGGGTCACGGAGGTGACGGCGGCCCAAGAGGTGACGGCGGTCCCCTACCTGATGACCCCGTTGAGGCCCACGTCGGCGTCGGTGCTGCTGACCAGCAGGAGGTCACTGCCGGTGGGGGCGTCCTCAGGGATGGAGGTGTGGAAGGAGGAGCTGGAGAAGAGCGGGACGTTGTCGTTCTCATCCTCCACCAGCACCGTCACCGTGGCCGTCCCACTGAGGGGAGGGGAGCCTGGGGGGCAAAAGGAGAGGAGGAGGGCCGTTAGAGGAGGAGGAGAGGAGGAGAGGAGAACGTTAGAGGAGGAGGAGGGGAGGAGAACGTTAGAGGAGGAGGAGAACAGGAGAACGTTAGAAGAGGAGGAGAAGAGGAGAACGTTAGAGGAGGAGAGGAGGAGAGGAGGAGGGCCGTAAGAGGAGGAGGAGAACGTTAGAGGAGGAGAGGAGGAGAGGAGGAGAGGAGGAGGGCCGTTAGAGGAGGAGGAGGAGAGGAGGAGGGCCGTTAGAGGAGGAGGAGAGGAGGAGAACGTTAGAGGAGGAGAGGAGGAGAGGAGGAGAGGAGGAGGGCCGTTAGAGGAGGAGGAGAGGAGGAGGACCGTTAGAGGAGGAGGAGGAGAGGAGGAGAACGTTAGAGGAGGAGAGGAGGAGGGCCGTTAGAGGAGGAGGAGGAGAGGAGGAGCAGGAGAGGAGGACCGTTAGAGAAGGAGAAGGAGAAGAGGAGGAAAACCGTTAAAGGATGAGGAGGAGAGGAGGAGAGAAGGAGGACAACCGTGAGAGGAGGAGGAGAGGAGGAGAGTAGGAGAGGAGGAGGAGAGGAGGAGAGGAGGAGGGCTGTTAGAGGAGGAGGAGAGGAGGAGGAGAGAAGGAGAGGAGGAGGGCCGTTAGAGAGCTTGGAGGAGCCGTAGGAGAGGAGGCGAACAGTTAGAGAGCGGGGGAGAAGAGAGGAGATCTATAGGAGTTTTTAGAGAAGATGTAGAGGACAGTAAGAGGAGTAGTAGTAGTGGAGGTGAGGAGGTGGTGTAAAGGAGTTGTGTGGGAGGTGCAGAGATGTGTGTGATGCTTTTCCAGCCTTTGGAAGCAGAGCTCCTCAACGTCTCCTCTATGGTTCCCTCCACGTACTTCATGGCAGAGCTTTACCTAAGACATTCTCATAAAAATGAAAGAAAATACTCTGCTCAGCTAGATGGATATTAAAAAGGCTGTTATGATTGCCTTTTTAGGACACATCGTGACACATCGTGACTGTCGGCGAGAGGCGCGGAGAAGTCTATTCATATTTCAGCGAAAAGCTCCCCCACCGCAGAGTTCCTGCTGCAACTCATTCAGACGAGACCCTCTGGGTTCTGGCTTTTGTGATTCCACGCGGCCCCCCCCCGTCAAATCAGAGCGACCCCACCTCCCCCAGACCCACCTCCCCGCGTGCGGACGACCTTCCCGGGTCGACCCCGCCCGCAGGTTTCATCTCCTGCCGCGGGTTCTATTCTCGGAGTTATCCGCTGGCATCGGAGCGCCGAAGAAATGCTATTTACAGCGGGAATCTAACCGTTCTCCCCTGTCCTCTCCCCCCCCCCCCTCTCCCCCTCTCTCCCCTGCCGGAGTGACGAAACGTGGCCCCGCTGCCCTGGGGGAGCAGACTCAATCAATGCCAGATGAAAAGTGAACCGCACAAAAATGTGGAGAAGAAGAAGAAGTAGAAGAAAAGCTTGAGAGAAGCGCCCGGCGTTCCCTCCGCTCCGTAATCCTCCCTTACAAGGCAGGGCCCTCCATCTTATCCTAACATTAGTGCAGCCGCGCAGCAGGACGCCACAACACGGGCCCCGGGGGGCCTCCCCGCGGCGCAGAGCGGTCGGAGGAACCCGGGAACCTTCATGTTCTGTTTGTTGATCCACGGGGAGCGGGAGAACACCTGCAGCTAGAGCCGAGCGGACCCCCTCATGGCGGGACCCCACCCCCCGGACTCACTTCAGGACCGCCGTGCTTACAGTGAGGTCAGGAGCGCAGTAATGAAATGCGGCCTGTGGAGCGCGGACGCGGCAGCACGCGGGCTGACGGCTGACACTGGCGGCGGTGCTGGTGTGGCGATGGTGCGGTGGTGTAGCGCTGTTGTGCTTTGGCAGCGGTGGTGTAGCGGTGGTGCAGCGCTGGTGTAGCGCTGGTGTAGCACTGTGTAGCACTTTAGCAGCGGTGGTGTAGCGCTGTAGGTCTTTAGCGACGGTGTACTAGCGGTGTAGCTCTGTATCGCTGTAGCACATTAGCAGCGGTGGGCGCTCAGCTGTGGAGGACGTCTAATGGCTGGCACTGCGTTCCGCGGGGGCAGGGGATTAATACCCAGCGTTGGAGGGTCGCCACTTATCATCTCTCTTGATGTGGAGCCATGCATAATCACAGCATAAAGGACCCACCAAACCCTCCCAGGACCGGGGGCCTGGGCAAGGGGGGGATTAGCAGGGGTGGGCGGTGGACACGTTAAGACGTTCATTAGTCACTTGAAATAAGGGGGAATATGCGTGAATAAATGGGGCAGGTTGTGAAAGTGTCCAACGCTTTAGAGTTCAGTCATAACCGTTAGCGAGTGTTAAACTACAGACATTGAGCTGCTGATGGGCTCTTGGGCATTACTTCCAGGTACTTTTTTCCAGTATATAGGACACACTGTATTACCCTTGTTGTACACCTAGTGATTGTTAGTGCTTGGCACTTGGTTCTATGATCATCCTTATTGTACCGACAGAGATATATTGTTGTTGCTCTTGCTTCTGACAAATGTACCTATTGTAAGTCGCTTTGGATAAAAGTGTCTGCTAAATGCCCTCAATGTAATTGTAAATGTAACGCGTTTCTGGAACATCCAAACAGTTGCCATTCCGAAACACCCCGGCCCCCCACGGCCTTCCAGGCAATCCTCCATTTTAAATGAATCATCTCTCCTACATCGCTGGCGCTCCTGTCTCCAGGTGTTGGTGAGAGGAAGTGTGCGAGCTTGAAGAGCAACACCGTATGGATAAACAGCCCCCAGCTCAAAGCAGGGAAACAACCAACACAAACACAGAAGGGCGTAAACAAGATCCCTCCCAGGGAATCCACCGGCTGCAGGATCTCACTAATCAGTTCAGTTTGTCATCACCGCATCGTAGCATCCTGCCCTGTGCGGTGTTTACCACCGCTTGTAGACACCGCTCCATCTAGACCCAGTTACCGTACACACTGACACAAGCTCAAATATTTACCGTCAGGCCGAATTTGTTATTGCGGCAGAGTGCTTGGAAATGTGTGTGTGAGCGTAAGACGCTGTGATGAAAATACAATTGATAAATAGTCGAATCCGTGTGGGGGGACTATCCGAGCGGCCGTGCATGAGTAGGTGTTTATGTTTGTGTTCGGCTTGAGGCCGCGTTAGGGGAGCTGTTGTTGTCACGATAACGGGCCGGGCCAGCCCCCCCCGATCGGAGGAGTTAACTCTTTAACTCGCCTTGTCACTTCACACTTAATCCGGCCACACCTCACGCGTGTCCCCGCCTGCGTCCCATTGGACGAGGGAATCGTGGGGGGGGGGCTTAAGGCGTTTGAGTGAGTCACCGTGCGGCCGTGTTGTCACGGCAACAGATTAAAGGGCCTCACCCCTTGGCTGCCCTCTCCCGGCCCTGATCCTCTTAATGGGAGAGTCCCTGTGTCTGGTCGGCCAAGGCACACCCCCCCCCACACACACACCTCCCCCAGACACACCCTCCACGCACACCTTAATCTCAGACTCAGACGTTGACCAGGACTACTGCTAAGAGGCTCTGGGTGAAATCAAGTCAAGTGGCTAGCGGCCGGTCAAGTGAAGCTGGCCGCACCGCATGTTTGTGTTTGAATATCAGGCGACTAACTGCCGAACCCGACCTCCAGCTTCCCCTGTTTGTCGGAGGAACCACTGCTCGCTGTTTCAATATCATTGTTCTACCACCAAACACAGGAAGCGGGCCCTGCAACCTGTGTGCGTGTGTACATGGGTGTCTGTGTTTGTGTGCGTGCGTGTGCGCGCGCTATCTGTGCGTACGTGTGTGCGCGTGAATAGGAATGCATGCGCGCTACTGCCCTCCTTCCAGGCATTTTTCAACTTTTCTCCCCGGGATGTGATGTCACGTCCTGTTTTCCGGCGAGCCGAAGCAGACATTCCCTGCCACCCTTTTTTCTGCTGTGCTGTTGTGCACTTATGTGACCTTTGACCTGTGCAGCCGACCTCCTCCCTAACCCTTACCCTAACCCTAACCCTATCACAAAATGCACCAGAAATGGTCTCACCCCATCCCTAAGTCCCACGCAAGTGCAACTGAAGGTCACCTCCCCCCCCCCCCCCCCCCCCTCTCAATACTCACAGCCTAAACTCCCTTTAAAACGACCCCCCCCCCCCCAGGTGCCGGGCCCCCGGGCGCTGACAGCCGTTGGTTTAAACCGGGCATGTCTCAGATGTTTGTGGGCGTATCGGTTCCCCCGGCATCATGCCTCTTCTTAGCCCCGGGCGGATCGCTGGTGTCACATGACCTCGGGCAGCTGCGCCCCCACCCAACCTCAAACCCGCCCCCCCACCCACCTCGCCTGGCGTGTAAATACCTCCGTCGTCTCCGGTTACCCCCCAGCGCCCGACCGATATAGCCGTCAGGAGCGCTGTCCCCGGCGGCGGCCGTGCGGATGCATGTCAATGGCAGTTGTCTGCGCTGGGTTCCAGACGGCGTGCGACATTCCCCGGATCGAGTCGCCGCTCCGCAGTGAATGAAGACGTGCCCGGAGCGGCGTGCCCGTCTGGCCCCGGGCCTGATCCCGGGATTGATCGTTAAGTGACCGGGGAGGAGAGACGGGGGCTTGGCACGAGGACCGGGTGATGACTCAACCCCCCAGGAACGCTCCGGGGATCGGGCCGGCTGGGGCGTTCGGAGGGGTGGTGGGGAGTTGTGGTGTGGATGGTGCTAGGTTGGTGTTGCGGGTCCACTCAGAGGCGTGGTGTCCAGGAGCCGGTCTGAAGGGGTGGGGTGGACGGTAGGACGAGGGGTCTGAGGGCTGGAGGAGGTCCGCTCCACGTTGACCGGTCACGACGGTGTCAGCCCCGCCCCTCAGACCGCGATCACATGGCTACTGGGGGCACGGGTGCGCAGGGCGGGGGGTATTTCAGCTGCCTAACAGCTCATGCAATGCCTCTTGGGGAAGAGAGTACTCTTTCCACTGGCACATCACCTAGCCGGCTCGCTGTTAGACCCTCTGTCTGTCTGTCTGTCTGTACGCGCTTGGCCGTGGTTGTAGGAGCGATCGCAGCGAACAAAGATGCATGGGCCCGCATGTCATTATCACCTGGTTCTGCTTTCTCCTGCGGTAACGTGGGGATACAGCGAGCGGTCCTAATGTGAACCGTCTCCAGGAGAGAGAGAGAGAGGTCACCACATGCTTTAGCGTAAACGGCTAAATAAATAAAAGACATCACTGAAAGGCTCCCAAAGCCAAATTCCTCCATTTCATATACTCTGGTGAACATTGAGAGGGGAAAATACTCTGGAGAGACAAACTTAACTTCCAAGGGAGGGGAGGCAGCGTTTTATAATGTTTGGCATTCTTGGTAATGCTGTTACTAAAAGTCGACATGATGCAGCCCTGATTTTCAGCCGACGAGTTGGCCAGGAAAGATAAGGCGAGAGAGGGATTACGTCACCCCCTCACCCCCCTATACGCACCTCTACCCCCTTAGGCCAGCCGGCGGCAGCCATTACCATAATCTCATTCCCGAAGGTCAACCCTCGGCCTCCGAGCACAACAAACCACCGTGACCCGACGCTGCTGATGCTGAGCCTGCTCTCATGGCATAGGTATTCACCCAGTCTGGGAGTTATCAACAGCATGGCCTCAACGTCCATTAGAAACCCTGTGTGTTGTACATGAGCCTGCTCTATGTTACGTGCTCTAGTTTGGACGCCAGAAGCCTTGTGATGACTGGCAGTGGGACGCGACATGAGTGGACTCTGATCCCGGTTCATCTCAGGGTTCGTGAGTTTGTGCGTGAGGATGTTTCGGAGTCTGAAGGGGTTGGTTAAGAGACACTGGGCCATGGAAGTCAGAGGCTGGGGTGCATGGCTTTGGGTCTAAAGTTATGGGGGTTTGGAGTTGGGGTCGGCTTAGCTCAGGAGGTAGAGTAGTTGTCTCGTAACCGAAAGGTTGCTAGTTCGATCCCCAGCTCCTCCTAGCTGAGTGTTGATGTGTCCCTGAGCAAGACACTTAACCCTAACTGCTCCTGACGGGCTGGCTGTTGCCTTGCATGGTTGACTCTGCCGTCGGTGTGTCAATGTGTGTATTAACCAATGTAAGTCGCTTTGGATAAAACCGTCTGCTAAATGCCCTAATTGTAATTGTAATTGAGTTAGGGGATGGGGTGTTGGGGTAAGTGGTTGGGTTTGGAGGTACGAGGTTGGGTCTGGAGGTACGTGGGGTTGGGTGGGGGTTTCCCTCAGATGCTTTCAAGCCCTGGAGAGAACTGTCGGGGGGGGGCCTTCGTGCAGACCTCTGTGGCGGTGTGGATAGGATAGCACACATACTAAGCCCTGGCTTAGTATTCCTGGTCATTTAGACCCCGGGGTTGTGGAGCGTTCCTGTCCTCCGAGGGTCCCGATTCAGAGCCCTGGTATTCGGCTAAGTGTTCTGATCCTATGAGGTACATGACAATACCGCCAGGGGATTATAACCCGAGACCCTATGATGTCACCAGCCCTACTTTCACGCCCTGGGTCCTGATATACTCACGGAGCTCGGACAGCACCAGAACCGCTGGGGTTCGCTTCTCAACCGAAACAATGAGGGCGCCTTCGTAGGGTCTGTCCAGAGACACAACACAACACAGCGCAGCGCATTCCAATCGGGTTTGTAAAACAAACACTACATTTCGGTCAGCGAACACCAAAACACGGCCATCTGTTATGTATTTCAGGATAATCCATTAAAACCTAAAGTGGCCCTAATAAAGACACTGGGTTTTCAGTCTGATGATGTGTTGTAATGTCCTCGGCCCTGTGGTGAGGGTGGGAGGGTGAGCGGTGGGGGGTGTTTACAGTACGCGTCGCAGAACCACGAACCAGGGGGATCCCCCAGTCAGGTCCCGGAGCCTGCGGGGGGAACCATAGCTCTGAAGGCCTGGCTGTTTGACTCACGGCCTAAAGTTACCAGAATCGTCCCCAGTGTGGGCAGCCTGTGTGCTCAGGCACTATTGGGCAAGATGCCTGACCTTTATCGTCATTAAATTGATGCTTTGGATAAAAGTGACTTCTAAAGAGTAAACAGTGGCAACAAAAGGTTGAAGGTACCCCAACAATTGGGGAATGTTGTTCGATCCCCAACATCAGCAGAACACCTGTAGCCCTCCTTGAGCAAGATGACCTCGCCCCTACCTCCATGACCTCCCTTTGGGTAAAAGCGTCTGCCAAACAGTAAACAGTCACACATAATACTACCCATTTCCCTGAGGCTGACCTCCAGCAGACCATCTGTCCCCCCGACTCTGCATCCCACCCTACTCTCCATCCCCTGTGCAGGAGAGATCCACAGACAGTTTCCCCTCTAAGCCTTCAATAGCTGCTGCCCAGGCCGGGGCTAGCGTCACCATATGGTGCCCGCTAAGCACCTTATTAGTGTACATTACGGGCGGACAAATCACATTAACCCCAACAAGGTGCCGGGGACATACTCCCTGCACAGAAGGGGGGCTGGGGTGGGATGCGAATACACGTGCTAATTCTAATTAACATATCTGTTGCTGAACACCAGATGCTAGCAGGGTGTGAAGCTCTGCTGAGGGGGTGCAGGAAGGGTGTCCGATCGACAGGGAGGACCACCAGCCCTCCGGCCCCTCACTGGAGGAGGAGCCGAGGGCTGAGCCCTGAGGACCCTAAGATCCTGGCCTTGGAGTCTCTGCTGGCACAAGAGATAATCCCTTCCTCCAATATTATTGGCCAGCGCTTCGTAACGGGGGGCGACAGTCCGTCTCGGGGAACGTCGCCGCGGCAGGAGACAATATCGGCACGTACAAATAGTGTCGGGGTTCATTAAACTGGGATGTGTGGGACAGCTTGACTGGGAAGAGAGACGGATGAATGTGTGAAGTGCGGAGACAGGCCCTCTGAAGCCAGCAGCTTAAAGCTAAACAGTTAATTACGCTTTATGGACTTCGGCAAGGCTGTCCCGCGCGGGGCGACGTACATAAAACACTCTATTAATCGGAGGAGACAGGGGTGGCAGGAGAGGAGGCCTGGGTTCGCCATCGGAGGCAAAATTGACATTTTTCCCTCTCTCGGACCGTGTTGCTTTGCAACAAAGCTGCTTTTAATGCGACCCCGTCCACCGGCTGAAAGGCGGTGGAGGGGCCCGGGTTCGCGGCGTCCGCGGCCCTCATGGCGGAGTTGGCCAAACACAACAGAGTAAACAGCGCTTTTCTCACACTTAACGACCGCGAGAGTGAACAGAATCAATCAGCCCAACACCCCCCCGGGCCTCTGCCCAGTCACAGGAAGAGAATTCTCCCCCCAATAATACAGCGATCTCGGAGGCCTTCTCTGCATCGTGGGCCTGAAACATTAAACAGCTCTCTGGGTATTTATGAGTTGTGTCTCAATGCTTTTGCATAATTTCTTCCCCATCTGCTGCGCATATAGTTTGCTGCTTTGTAGAAATGTTTTCACAGACACGAGACAGAAAGTCATTTTCTTCTCCCCCTGCTCTGGTTTTTATTGCAGCTTTCATGCACGTTCATTTTGTTGTGGTGATAGTTTTGAATTATCGGTCAGGCTCGGTGTGGTTTGTCGAATGTTTAATTAATGTTTCCCATTGTACGCAGCAAATCATAAACAATACTACGATGAGAAAGAAAAGACGTTCTCATAACACGGCTCTATAATGTTCATACTCGCGCCGCATGGTTCTGCATTTATGCCGCGGTGGAGAGCCGCAAACGCAAAGCGTTGTGCTTATTCAGCTGCTCGTTCGTTCGCTCGCCCCGGAGAAGTTGCTCGGCCGAGCTGACGTTGACGAGCAGCTCCTTCTGATTAAACAGACTTTTCGGATTACCCCGATTTTGCGGGATGGCGATTTGTTTACTGGGGGAAAAAACAATGAGAATAACGGAGTTTAACAACACATGGAGCCCTGCTGAGGTTGCTAGTTCCACGCCGGCCAAGCGCGCCCTGCTCCACATTACGGCTGTTTACACAAACATTCACTTCCAGCACTTGTTAAAAGAGTTTACCAGAAAGTGAAATAGAGGAAAAAGCTGCATTGGGAAAAAAAAAACGAGCATGACCACATGCGTACCACGTTCACGGTTTAATCGTCAATCTCACATTTTCTTTTTCTCGAAGTTCATCTGAGGAACCTGGTGTTTGATTTGGCAGGGCCCTGTGTTGCCACTAGACCGGGATCTGGCCGCTCGCTGGAGCCCCGGACCGGCTCGAAGATTTATGAAGCGAGGACTGAGACCTGTGTTTTTATATAGTTTTTTACACTGCTTATCAGACGCCTTCAGCCGCTTTACTGGCTTGCTGTTCGCCCGGTCCCACAGAGATACACCCCTCATGTGTTCATACCTCATGTACGCATAACATGTATTCACACCGTATGTATTCACAGCCCCTGTGGTCATGCTTCCTCTTTCTCCGCTCGGGGTGGGATTAGGGTTTCCTCTTAATTGCCTCGCGGACATAAAGACACATAGGTTCTTGGCGCGATAACGCACATACGTGTTTGGCACATGTTGGCGTGTCTGGCAGATCCTCAATGAGTTGGGGCAAGACAGGCTAAAAATAAAAGAGAGAAGTCCGGAAACACAGCGGCATTTAAAGAAGTACAACACAAGAGCCGCTGAAAGCCCCGAGAGAAAGAAACAGCGAGAGAAAGAGGGGGAAGTTAGAAAGAACTTCTGTCTTTGAACGAGGGATGGCCATTAAAATTCTTTATCTGCTAAGCGGTCTTTTAGAGCTGTGCATCCAGAATGATGGGGAACAGCAGCCAAAAGGCTGTGTATAAACAGCGTGGTCCTATAGAGAGATACTCTCTATCTGCAGCCAGTAAGCCAGGGATTTACTGCTCCCGCAATTAAAGAAACGCCACCAAACCTCCTGCATGTCAATGTGCTATGTGCCCGCACACACGAACGTGCACATGCACACGCAAAGAATCACAGATACGTCTGCATCATACACACATTTACAGATTCAAACACACACACACACACACACACACACACAAACACAAACACACACACACACACACACACACACACACACACACACACTCACTCAAGCAGCATATTAAAAAGCATACTCTTTTGGACCCATATGTGGATATTCTACAAGCACGCACACGCGCCTATAAATCGTTATCATTCTATCACCATGCTCTAAGAACTATGATAATATCATGGGATGCTTTCCTGTTACGTCCCCATAATTCTCCCCTTTTCGCTCCTCTAAATTCACCTTAGAAAACATCACCACGCCTCTCTCTGCCACCAGACACCCTGAGCACCGGTATCTTCATCAGATAAATAAAGTTGCAAAAAAACGTCCGAAATAAGAAGTTCTCAAAAAGTACTAAAAAGAAGAACTCAAGGCGGGCCGGAGATGAGAGCAGAGAGTTCGAGCCGAACCGTGCGACTCGAGGAGTCAATCCTCCATGTGACTCAGAAGTCATGAAACATCTCCCTCCGAAGCGGGCACCAGCGTCAGACCCCCAAAGCCACCGACCGTCAGACACACAGAGCACCTTCTCTTCCTGAGTCCTCCTGGCCCCCCCCCCAGGCCCACACACAGGCCTCCTGGCCTTCTGCACATCTGATTGAGGGGGGGCAGAGGTTCTCTGTTGCTAGGCAGCGAACGACCGATTCACAGTTGATCCCAGATGTTTCCCCCTTTCCAGTAAGTGCAGCGGTTATCGCTTTCTCTCTCTCGCTCTCTCTCTGTATCCCCTGCCCTCTCTCTTTCACTCTTCCCCTCATGCTTTCTGTCTGGCTCTCTCTGTCTCCCTCCCTCCCTCTCGCTGTCTCTCTGTCTCTTACTCCCTTTATTTCTCTCTCCTCGTTCTCAGTCCCCCCTTTCAATCTCCCCGACTCCCTGCCTGTCTCCCTCACTCTCTATCTCTTTTAACTCCTTGCGCCTTGCCTCAGAAACGTTGCCAGTAACTTGTTCTTTCCCCTCCTCTCACGCTCTCTCCCTCCATCTCTCTTAACTCCTCTCTCTATCTCTCAGAAAGGCAGCCAGTAACTTTCCATTGGGTCTTGGAGTAACAGAAGTAGCCTGGGTCTGATCTCCCTGCTCGCCAGAGGCCTAGTAAAACACCTTCACCACGCTGGCCCAAGCTCACATTTTCTAATAATTACAAAAGTGAGCCAGAACTCTTCTGTTTTCTTGCCCTCCTGTGCCAGAAACCATTAGCAGAACTATTTCATGACAGAATTCACTCACCGCGGGCCGGCTCAGCCTGAGAGCTCGACGCACGCTCCGACCAATGAGTTTACGTTCGTCAGAGAGCCTGAACGTCTCCCCAGGGAATGCCAGCTCCCAGCGTAAAGCCTCACACAAAAAAAAAACGAATCATTCCTGAATTATTCTACCATTTTTCATGGAATAGGAAAAAGAGAGGTTTAAATGACCTGAGCACATCTGTCGGATCATAAGTCACATAGCACTCAGTGTGTAAGCGCAGAATTAGCCCTCATACGGATGCTAAACATGCTAAAGAGCTTACAGGACCTGCAGTCATAGGGCCGCATTAGCTCCCGTGCAGATGCTGAAGTGCTTATGGAGAAGGCGCTCACATGACGCTGGCATGTGCTTCACATGTGTGGACCAACGGTAGACTGTAAAATCTAATTAGGCCATTATCCACAGTGACTCCAGATCACGGTGTGACTTGATTAAAACTTAAGAGAGCTAATTCAACCATGCAATTCTCACATGTTTCCTTTATTTTTACCTTTTTGAATCACACAGAGGGTCAGTGCTTTCAATGTGTTGAGAACATCGGCTGCCGCTTTTAATGTGATAACAATACTTACATGGGCTTTTATTGGTTTAGGAAGGCTGCCATGCATTTTTATTGTGTTAACAAAGCTGACATGTGCTTCTATTGTGTTAAGAAGACATGCATGTGCCTCTATTGTGTTAACAAGACAGAGTTGCGCTTTGAATGTTTGGAGAAGCTACAGTTGCGCTTTTATTGTGTTAAGCGCGGGGGCCTGCTGTGGACCAGAGGAGTCTGGGTAGAAGGTGGGGTGAGGGAACATTGTACGACCCCATGGTCCGGGCCTGGAGATTCCCCCCCCCCCCCCCCCCCCCCCCCCCGGAGAGAGCAGCAGGGTAATTATGACCTGATGTTTATGAGGTTTATGAGCGATGTTGATATTCCCCGCTGCGGCCCGCGTCCCGGTGGCTCCGCGCTGGAACACGCTGTCAACATGTCGCAGGATTGTTATTTTTTGCCCGGGCGAGCCTCTCATATACGAGTTCCCAGCGGACGACCCGCAAAGATCCAGAATCATAATTAGCATGTCGGCGTATCGCCTCGGCCGACGCCGAGTGACGTAGATCTTGGCCAGTTTATGAAAACAGTTTTGAAAGCGACACACGCATTAAATCCATCCATCACCGTCCCCGTTTAATTACTCGTGATAGTCTGATTACCAGAACGCCGGCCCGCAGACTTTGACAAATTCACTTTATTTTCAGCCAACGGAGAATTACCCCTCATGGGCCCCGACCATATATGGTTAACCACGGAATGGAGCCCATGATGGATACAATCTACATGTGGACGGGCACAGTGGCTAACGGCATCACAGCCTCGTCTGAGACACAAACAACGGCCACTGTTGGACGTCAACGTCACGTTTCTCACTGCGTCCTCTGTGTGTGTGTGTGTGTGTTTGTGTGTGTGTGTGTATGTGTGTGGGGGTGTGTGTGTAACAATGTGTGTAACAGTGTGTGTGTGTGTGTAACAGTGTGTGCGTGTGTGTGTGTGCGTAACAGTATGTGTGTGCGTCAAAGTGTGTGTGTGTGTGTTTGTGTGTAACAGTGTGTGTAACAATGTGTGTGTGTGTAACAGTGTCTGTGAGTGTGTGCGTGTGTGTGCGTAACAGTATGTTTGTGCGTAAAAGTTTGTGTTTGTGTGTAACAGTGTGTGCATGTGTGTCTGCGTGTCTGGGTGTGTTTGTGTCTGTGTGTGTGCGCGCACGTATCTGTGCAAGTGTGTGTGTGCGTTTGCGTGTATGCGTGCTCAGTCCAAAATACCCGGCATGGCGGAGAGTGTCACATGGTCGGTCCAGGAATGAGCGCGCTACCCTCAAGCATGACATCGGTGCCAGCCACACACAGGGGAACCTATACTTAACGGGGATAGCATGTGATTTAGACGGCAGCGGGGCCACGCATATACTCCTTTAAACTGCACATTAGCCGGCCTCCATGCAATAACAAGGGGACCTTTTATCTGCTATAAGGAGCCCACCGCTGGAGCCAAACAAACACACAGGGTCGCTGCGTCCAGCGCCACAGCGCAGGAATCCAGGAGGACAGGTCCGTTCGACAGGCTAAAAACTCTCCCATGTTTAGGTTATCGAGCCACAAAAACAAAGTGGGAATCCGAGAGGATGTTTTCTGTGTTTTTCTGTGTATCTTTGTCGAAATACCCCTGACGCACAGCGGAGCCTCCACCTACAGGCTACGCTATAAATACCGGGCTGGTTACACTCTGAAGGGGCTCTGAGTCGAACCGGCGTGGTTTGGATCCCGACTCGTGTACCGGCTCCCTTTGAAGCCATCGCGGCCGTCGTTAAACCCCCGCGCCACAGAGCGGTCACAGTGGTTTCCGTCGCTACGACGCCGCTAATCGCTACAAGACGTCCGGCGCTAGCCTCACCTGAGTCAGTGGCGGTGACCAGCAGCAGGTAGCTCCCCTGGGTCTCCCGGTCCAGCCTCTGGGTCAGGCTCAGCTGCCCGCTGGACGACAGGCTGAAGGCCCGCTCGTCGTTCCCGCCGCTTAGCATGTAGCATAGTTGCCCGTTAGCACCCTGGTCGTCGTCGCGCGCCACCACCTGGAAGGAATCAACGCGAAGCGCGCAGAGACGTAAATGTCATGGAAATTATGATTAAAACTAATCTCCAGGTTGTTTACACAAGGGCTGATGTGCCGTGCAGATGTTCTGTGTACATCTGGCCCTTGCCGAGTGTAAATATTATTTCCTATTGTTTACGGAGGCGGTAATGGGTGAAGCCTCTTCATGGCTTCTTGAACGCGGCTAATGGACGGCAGAGCAGGACTCCTCTGAAGCAGAAGACCATGAAAGGTTCCACCGTTTAACTACCAGGTGTCGCCTCCATTAGCCATTTGTGATGTCGCTAAAGGTTACGTTTACAAACCGCGTGCGATGCCTGATCAATATCACACCTGGTGGTAAAATAGGGGCCCTTAAAACCTGCAGGTTTCCATTCGTCAGGTTTGTGGAAATCAGAGACCGGGCTGGGAAATGACGGACGCATTCTGGTGGTCTCATGCCAAACTCATCCAGGCCAGGGCATACCTCGCCCACACACACACACACATACACACACACACACACACGTATCATTAGCCCAGCTAAATGCACACCAGCGCTAGCCAGCTAAACCTCTCCCGCGGGCCCAGAGAACCGCAGCCAGGCCGGGCCAGACCTGCTTGCTTTTGGGGGTGAAAGCCATGGAGCTGGAGCAGGTCCCACTCAGAGCTGAGGTCTCATTTCCTCAAGAGGAACCAGAGCTGAAGACGACCAAGTGGTCTCGCCCCAGGACCCAAACTTCTGAGCTTGTGTAATATATACTCAGTTTTGTAATCATAGTAATGTAGTTAAGGGCCTAATGCCCCTTAAACTATAATTCAACTAACGTTTTTGTTTTCATTTAATCATTTTCCTAAACTCCTTTAATTGAGCTGAACAAATTGCCATAATGTGCCTTTGTGTTTTTGTTTCTGTTACATATTTCTGCATTAATAATGGAAAACAAAAGCTCTCTTTATAACTCTCTATCTGCACTTGTTGTTATTATAATGGAAAATGTGGATGTGGTGTTTAAATAACCAATCAAATGAACATCTAGTCAGGGACTTATGAAACACTGCCTTGTTTGTCGTCTTGACAGTTCGAGACACGAACCTCAAATAAAATCTAGAAAATGCCTCTCTGGGTGAAAAACTGTGGAAGGAGTAGGGTCCCAATAATAAATCCCAGCTGGGCGGGCTGACCTGCAGGATGCTGAGCGGCAGCTTGTCCAGGTTCTCCCGGACGCTGACGGAGTACGGCGACAGCTCGAACACGGGCGGGCAGTCGTTGACGTCCAGCAGCACGATGTTCACGGAGGCCCGGTCCACCCTGGCGCTGGAGCCCCGGTCGGACGCCTGCACCGCCAGCGAGTACGACGCCTGCGCCTCGCGGTCCAGCCTCTTCGCCACCGACACCATCCCCGTCACCGAGTCGATGCGGAACTCGGCGTTGGCGTTGCCGCCGGCGATGGAGAAGCGGATCTGCCCGTTGGTGCCCTCGTCGGCATCGCTGGCGAACACCTGCAGCACGTCTGAGCCCGTCAGCGTGTCCTCCTGGATCTCCACGTCGTAGATGTTCTGCGAGAAGCTGGGCGTGTTGTCGTTGACGTCCAGCACCACCATGGCCACGTCCATGGTGGCGGAGAGCGGCGGCGAGCCCTTGTCGGTGGCCACCACCGTCAGGGTGTAGTTGGAGAGCTCCTCACGGTCCAGCTCCCCCACCAGACGCACGTCCCCGTCCACCGTGCCAATGCTGAACTTGCTCCCGAACGGCCCGGCCAGGGAATACTCCACGTAGCTGTTGGGCCCGCTGTCGGCGTCCCCCGCCTTGGCCGTGAACACCACCGTGTCCACCGGTGTGTTCTCCTGCAGGTAGGTGACCCGCTGCGAGGTGAAGGTGGGCGGGCAGTCGTTGACGTCCAGCAGGATGACGGACACCTGCGCAGTGCTGGTGAAGCGGGCCATGGGGGGCGGGGCCAGGTCCTGCACCGTGACGATGAGGTTGTAGAAGGACTGGGCCTCGCGGTCCAGGGGCCGCCGGGTGTGGAGAACCCCGTCCCGGGTGATGTTGAAGGTGCCCTGGGGGTCGCCCGACGCCACGGTGAAGAGCAGCTGGGCGTTCACGCCTGGGGGAGGAACCAACAACCTTCAGCGTACTGTCTGGCAAACGGTGGCAGATGACATGCATTCATACACGGAAGACTCTTGTTTATGGCCTATTTTTAGCAGAAAAAGGGACAAAATGAACAGAATGCACGCAGGAAGGAAGTAGTTAACGTGGCCCTGGATAAACAATGACCCCAAAAACAAACGGCCGTCCTCAGTAGAGGGTCCTGCCGTGCGTGTTTGCCTGGCATGCGTGGTTTCCTCTTTAATTGTTCCAAACATGAATCCACAACCTTTTGATTGTTAACGTGTATTTCCACAAATTGTTTGCGTAAAAAAATCTGTTGCCCGGCATCACCGTTCCTCGTCCTCCGAGCGGCGACTGCGTTCACTCAGAAGGAGACAGCTTGTTATCAAGACATGGAAACAACTACTGGCTGCACTGTTGTGGAAGAATCCCTCTCAACTTCTCACAACACAACTCCCAGACGACGTAACGGCCCGCGGTCTCAGACCCATCATGCAGTAAGCTGTCCTCCTGAAGCTCGCCCCCACCCCCCCGGTTAAAGCAATCTCAAATTGAGCGTTGGTAATTCAACTCAGCGAGGGCATTCATGCGCGATGCAGTCTCCTTCCCACACTGCGTCACATGTTTATCTGAAGACAGGTAGTCCGTCAGATGATGAAGGCTACTTCCACCCCCCCGTCCGTCCGCGAGAAAGACTGGTGGAGGTCAGAGGTCAAGGCTTAGGAAGCGCTAACAATGGCGGTGTTTTGTTTTGACAGCCGCCGGGGGCCAGCGTATTGGACGGGGGTCAGATACGAGGAACGCCGGGGCTAATCGGAATCTACGCTACGAGCCTCCGCCGGGAATGTAGGTCACGGCGACCGCGTTAGTCCTGCTTGAAGCGTTTACAACAGGAGCGGAGCACTACTGTATACGACCGTAGTGCTATTTAATAACTACCCTGGAGTTGAGCTTAAACCTGCTGGAATCGTACCCTCACCACACAACGTTCCTCTATTCTGCAGAATGTTGCTGCGAATCACTTCCAGATTCATTCGTTTCAAACGTTATGTCATGTCATCCTTATTATATATATATTATATTATATATTATATATTCTTAATACAGTATTTATATATTTGCATTTTATTTTATTTTTTCAAAAGGTTTCCTCCACTGAATACTTAGTTATACTTATTAAGTAGTCACTCTTAGTTTGTAGTTATCCTTCGTTATAAGTTATCCTTAGTTAGTGGTTAAACTTATTTAGAGCCCAGCTTCCAGAGGCAGCAAACCTGCTGCCTACTAGCAGCAGGCGGGGTCATCCCTATGTTCCCCAGGTCCTATGTTCCCCAGGTGCAAAGGGTTAGGGTCAGGTTTAGGGTTAGGGTTAGGGTTAGGGTTAGGGTTAGGGTGAGGGTTAACACTAAACCTAACCCTAACCATAACCAAACGGAGGAGAGAAATTCTAACCGATCACAGGCGAATCAGAGGCGGGGAACATAGGACCCGGGGAACATAGGACTGGGGGAACATAGATGCGCTCCCCAGCAGGCTTGCTAGCCGCTAGCACTAGAATCATTACACCACCCTAGAACTAGCTAGCATCAGACTATCTAGCATCAGCTTTGCTAGCATTAGACTAGGTAGCAGCAGACTTGCTAGCTGCTAGTGCTAGCATCATTACACCAACCAAGTACTAGCTAGCATCAGGGTAGCTAGCATCAGACGAGCTAGCAGCAGACTAGCTAGCCGCTAGAGCTATATTCATTACACCACTCTGGCACTAGCTAGCAGCAGACTAGCTAGCAGCTAGCGTTAGCATCCTTATACTACCCTAGCACCAGCTAGCATCAGGCTAGCTAGTAGCAGACTATCTAGCCGCTAGCGCTAGGATCATTATGCCACCCTGGCACTAGCTAGCATCATACTAGCTAGCAGCGGACTAGTAGCAGCTAGTGCTAGGACCATTACACCACCCTAGCACTAGCTAACAGCAGACTAGCAATCCTGCAGCTAGTTATCAGAGTAACTAGCTGCAGACTAGCTAGCCGCTAGCGTTCGCATCATTACACCACCCAATCACTGGCTAGCAGCAGAGCAGCTAGCCGCTAGCACTAGCATCACGACCCCGCAGTGCGTCCACCCACCGTCGTCAGCGTCGCTGGCGGCGAGTGTCAGGATGCTGGCGCCGGGCGGGAGGCTCTCGGAGACGGAGCGGCTGTAGGCTGAGGCATTGAAGACGGGCGCGTTGTCGTTGACATCCAGCACGTTGAAGTACACGCGCACGGCGCTGGCCTGCCCACCGCCGTCGCGCGCCCGCGCCGTCAGCACGTAGAAGCGCTGCGTCTCGTAGTCGAGGGGGCGGGTCACGTTGAAGACGCCCGTCACCGGGTTGAGCAGGAAGGTGTCGTCCTCTGCGTCCTCCTCCTCCAGGGAGTAGGTCACCTCGCCGTTCACGCCCGCGTCCGAGTCGCTCGCCAAGATGGCCGCCACAATGGAGCCTGGGAGGCGGTGGAGGAGAGACGGGAAGAGGGTGAGACCGGGAAACAGAGAGATGGATGGAAGGAACGCGGACGTGTGGAAGGGAAGACAGGAAGGCAGACAGACAGCAGGAAATGCATATAGGCAGACAGACACTATACACAATAACACATTTCCTCTTTCATTGTTTCAGCGTCAACCTCAACCTTTAAAATGAAACTGGAACATTTAACAGATATATAAGGCACAGAAAATGTGTCAGGTTCGAATCCCTTCGACAGTGCCATCAGGTGATGGGGTCGCGTCCCAGCGGTGCGTGGGTGGGGCGGGGGGCCTTACCGGGCGCGGTGTCCTCGGGGATGTCGAATGAGTACCCGGCACGTGAGAAGCGGGGGGCGTGGTCGTTGACGTCGCTCACGGTGATGTTCAGCCGCATGTCGGAGGACTGGCGCCCGTCGTCGGCGCGCACCAGCAGCGAGTACTCGGAGCGCCGCTCGCGGTCCAGCCGTCGCGTGGCCGTCAGGTCGCCCGACTCGGGGTCCACCCGGAAGCTGTCGTCGGCGCCGCTGATGATGGTGTACGTGACCAGGGCGTTGGGTCCCTAGGGAAACCCACCGAGACAACGCACACACGTATAAATAAAGCCCGCAGTAAACCCGGGTTCCTTTTGTGTCACCCGATACGTGCCACTTGTGTGCCAGGCTGGCTGAACCGCCGACCGCGCCGCGAACGTCTCCGCGCTGAGTCATGCGGGCGTGTTTACGCAGCGCGGCCCAGAGCGCTAACAGAGGACCGGCATGCGGACCCCTCTGTTTGTCTCGTTTACGTGTTCTTTGTTTCGCAGTGACTGGCTCCGGCGCGAGGCAGCGGCCCAAAACCAGAACTTAAATCAATATTTGTAGGTTTGCCGGGCCGGTTTTAGCTCCCGCTCCGGGCCAGACGGCCGGGGCCAGCTGACACTCAGGGACAGATGGAGAGAGGGTTTCTGGTCTCTGCTTCAGATCTTCAGAGGTTCTCAAGCCGCAGGATGGACAGCATCGCAGCGAGGAACATGAGAACATGAGGACATGAGAAGCTGGACCTCAAACGTCTCCTGGTTCCAAACGAAAACCCTCTGACCTATAGGCTCATGAACCCAACGCCCAGGGACCAGATCACTTCATTATATATATATATATATATATATATATATATATATATACATTTTATATGAAGAAGATATAACCATACATAAGATGTACTTCATTAACCGCTGAGAATAAAACATTAAAAATGATTCTGGAAGTAAATCTAGGAACACAATGTGGCAGAAGTGTGAGTGCATATACTTTGTAACGTGGAACTCTTTAACGTAATACAGTCATTCAGTCCCTGTTTTCCTTCCCTCGCTCTCTTATTGATTATTAGAGACAGTTAAGAATCCTGCGGGAATGAACCCTCTTTGTGAACGCCCTACAAAGAGCGTGCGTGAGGCAATAGAAAGGCATTCAAAGGCTCCCTGTCCCCTCGCCTAACCCCCTTTGTAGCCCAAAAGATCTGCCACACCACGTCTCATACTCACAGAGCTGAAATAATGCGCCACAAGGCTTTTAGGGAGAATGCCTAGGTCAGGAGAGAGAGAGAGAGAGAGAGAGAGAGAGAGAGAAAGGAGCTGAATGGCAAGTTTCCCTGTGAGGGCGCCTCTTAGTCTTTGAACTCGCAGGGCTGATAGAGTTGCTCTATAAACCTGGCTAATAGGTCCCCGGGCAGTGTGAATGTGCCCGGGCGTCAGGACACATGTGAGGGCTTTAGCCGCGGCCCTGGACCCAAGCCGGGGGCCCGCGTGACAACCGGATAAAAACCCTGGCGACAAAGCCGTTGACATTTACGTTTGTGCGGCGCACAATGACCGAGCCCAGACGACTGTCTGCGCCGGTGTCTCTCGCTCAAAAGAGAGCGGCCCGTCGGTGAGGCAGAAGAGACATCAAAGGCCGTGCCCCATTCAGGCGGGATGAAGAGGGGTCTCTGGTTACCGCCGTTAGCCGCTACGCTAACAGAGGGCCTTTCACCTAAGCCTCATGGCTGCGACGGCTTTGGGACGGTGGCACCACAGTGCGCCGCTAAAGGAGCTGTCAGGTTTATATGGGAACCGTAGAGGTGGAGGGGGGGGGGGGGGGGGGGTCGAGGATTGATGAGGCTGGTGGGAGTGGCGGTGTTAGTGGTGCTGGTGGGGTTGGTGCAAGTCATGGTGGTGGTGGTGTTGGGGGTGTTGGTGTGGCTGATTGTGGTGGGCTTGATGATGGTTGTGGTGATGGTGGTAAAGATTGGCTCACAGCCCAAAACACTAGCTCTAGCAGAAATATATTCATGTTATTAATACGCGGTCTGTATGCATGTGTCGGGTGGATGTGATTATTAATATGTCCCCTCGTGCTCTGCGGGTGTGTTGATGTTGTGAGCAGAAAAACAAGCGTGAAGACTTAAGAGCGAAAAGGAAGAAAAATAAAGGCGCACTTGGCAAGCGACGGAAACGGATTTTCAAGCGCCTGAGATCACCGTCGGCAACGGACCAAAGGATATTACCATGGTTACTTTGATGATGAGCTGAAGGTTCTGCTCTCGATTCAGACTTTAACGGGGGTGCTGGAAACACCACTCTGGGTAACTTCTAGAAAGCTGAAAAACGAAACAAGGACTAAAAACGAAAAAAGAAAAAACGTGAGTTAGGTCAGAGACGACGCTTCAGAGGAAATCCTTCAGGATTCAATTCCCAATAAAACTGTTTAGGAACGTCAATGGGGAAAATCCGAGCTCAACGATCAATACTAAATGGTAAATGGACTGTATTTATGCAGCGCTTTTCTAACCAGTGGCCACTCAGAGCGCTTTACAGTATTGCCTAACATTCACCCATTCATGCACACATTCACACACCGACGGCGGAGTCAGCCACGCAGGGCGACAGCCAGCTCGTCTCCAGCATTCAGGGTGTAGCGTCTTGCTCAGGGACATCTGACACCGGGGGGGCCGGGGATTAAACAAGCAACCTCCCGGTTACCAGCCAACCCGCCCTGCGTCCTGAGCCACATGCCACGCAATACTAAAACAACATTTAACGGACATGACACGGGTCTAAGGGAAGAGGGCGGTCGCTACCATCGAACTCTCACAGTCATCATCAGACGACCAGAGTCCTCTCCCTCCTCTCCTCTGTCCTCCTCTGTCTCCCAGAGTCCTCTCCCTCCTCTCCTCTCAGTCCTTCTCTGTCTCCAAGAGTCCTCTTTCTCCTCTCCTCTGTCCTCCTCTGTCTCCCAGAGTCCTCTCCCCTCGCCTCCTCTCGGTCCAGACCGTTACAACTCTGTGTCGCTTTAACCTTCTCTGGCTTATTGAATTACCAGAGAGGCTGGGGCCCCTACAGAGGGGGGTACTGCTGCTCATCTTAGGGCCCCGCTGTCATCAATCAGGACTCGAGGTCTGGCAATCCCATCAGCCACCTGGGCCTCGCCGTCCGGTGCCCGGCACTCGCACTCTGACAATTATTTCTGTGATACGGTCCGTGAGGTGTGTGTGTGTGTGTGTGGGCGGAGATCAACATGTCCACACTCTGACACATTCACACACATAAACACGCACACGTGGACGTCAACACACACTGGAAGTACATTGTCACCCCGGGCTTTCCTGCTGATAGAGCACATTCTGCCTGTCCATGAACAGTTCACTCACAGACAAACACACGCACAGGCACACATACAGGCACACACACACATACACAAACACACACACACACACATTAACACACACACACACACGCATACACATAAATTCACACTCTTGCACTCAGTAAAAGCCCATATGTCCTCCATTGAGCCGACTGTTATCCTGACCTTGCCTTGAACGTTTAAGGCTGACTTCAGCGTCCTCCACGGACGGTCAGGCTTGTTGATGAGAGGCGGGAAAGGCTCAACCAATCAAACGGCAGCATTGGGCCGGAGGGCGTGTTCCGCTCCGGAGCGGAGCAGAAGGAAACTCATTCAGTACCCCAGAGGATTCTGGGAGCATGCGCCGGTCGGAGGTGTGAACCCGACTGCCAGCGGGGAGATCAGCTTCCTGTACGTCCGGCCAGCTCGGCCAATCAAAACACAGGATGATGGAAACCAGGAACCTCTTGGGGAACGTTGCCTTGACAACCGTGGCCTGAATACTGTCTTGCGCAACTCACTTACTTTATTTAACGTGATTCCTACAACTACTTGTGCTGGGACACCGTATTTCACATCTGGGATTCATAAAAAAATTATTTTCTTCTGTTATCTTGATGTCTGTGCAGTACTGTTTTGTTGGAACTTTTCCACGCTTTTTGACATCTTATTTTGAGGTAACTCAACCAGCCCCCCCTGACTGAAGTTGTGTTTCCTGGAGCGACTTGCATCCGATGGCGCAGGATTTAGACTCTCGTCGCTCCGTCATCGCCTACAAATTCAGGTTGTCCTCAGCCTCACTGATGAGTCACTTTATTACACCGAAGCATCTGCTAGATTAATACAATCCGTCAGGGTGTATGAGGCACCGTTTCAAAATAAGCTCTTTGTTTGAGTGGGCGGACTGCGAATAAAATATGTCCATGTTACCAAAAAAACAAAACAAACCAAACAACCACCACACCTCGAAGTGAAGGCTGCATTTAACAGATCCGACATCCAGCGCTCCGTTCTGGCCATCGCCCCTGGAACCCACTCTGTTTAATTTCGAGGCTAATCTCACACTTGGAGAACTCTCCTAAACACCCAATGTTCTCCTCTGGTTCAGCTGGAACGGCTCTACCTGGGACATTCCTTCCAGGTCATGTCAGAATGCTCATTAAGGAAATGCCTTCTGTCCGAGAGCACAAAAGGCAGAGCGGACATGGTGAGAACCAAACCACCAGGGGCCCGAGGAACACTACTACAACGCTGCACCCCTTTTATCCCGTTCTCTCCCCCCTTTTTACCCTCCATCGCAGCCCTAGCCGTCGGCTGGAAGGAAACGGGTGTAGCAAACCATAGACGCGTAGCAGCCGGGTCTTAAAGCCTGACACATGAGTCCCACATGTGACTGGCTGGGCTATGATGTCTGTATCCAGAGCCAGTCAGATCTCCCAGTTCAGCTGGCGCTCTTGGCTTTTGCCATATGCTTCAACACATGTTGAGTTTTTTCTCAGGGCGCCGGTGCCATCGCGAGGCTCAGCGTCAGCGCGACTCCGGCTTCCTGCTTTAGGATGTGGGCAGCGCGTTGGCCGGCCTTGTATCTGGCTCAGAGAGGACAGAGCTGGAGTTGAGCACAGGCTCCTATTTAGCAACCTATTCGTGGTAGCGCAGAAGTTTGGCAGAGGCTTCTCTGAGGCCTGTAATTCCTGAACGACGCCAGTTTATTTTAGTGCCTCAATTTCTCTCGCTCTTCGCACCAAGCAACATTTTTCCTCTCTCTCACAAAAATAGGTCGCAGAGCCTAAAACCCGACTTGGTTTTTTAATTAAACAGTTTGAGGTTCAGCCTGAGACGGTAAGACTCTGTAGCGGGCTTAACTCGACACGCAGGACAGCGAGAGGAGCGACAGAAGGACGGTGTGGTGTGATCTCAAAACCACAGGCTGGACCTCTCTGTTATCAAAGCCTGAGAAGTTCTCCAAGTTCTCTCGTGAAGAAGGAGATAAATAATGAAACGATGCCCTCCAGGTCGCCGTGTTGAAAACATAGACCCCTTTCTGACGGTTAGGGTCCGTACAGACGCAAGATAAAAGCCCTGGGAGCAGGACCCCTCCAGGTCCCCTCCAGGACCCGGGGCGTCCAGAACTCTCTCAGGGTGAGTCTGCTCTGCTTTTGCGTCGCAGCTGAGGCAACAGCTGGGCAGTAAAATAAGTGTGGCCTCATAAGTAAATGTTAAATCTGAGCCTTTTTATTCCCGCCCTCGCCCTAATCTCTGTCTCCTTCCACTAGTTTCCACTCCTGTCTGTTGTTTCCTTTGGCGAGGTGTGACAGGCCTTTTTCGAGGGGGGAGGGATCTTTGGCGAGGGGTGAGAGACCTTTGTCGAGGGGGAGGAACCTTTGGCGATGGGTGAGGGACCTCTGGCGAGGGGGGAGGGACCTTTGGCGGGGGTGAGGGACCGCAGCCCTTGGCAGGGGCCAGGGGTTTGGGGCTTCTCACTTACTGTGGGATTCAATGTCCACAATCTGCCTGGAGCAGCGAAAGATGGAGGCTTTTGCTAATTGAGGCCGATGCCGGTGATGTCATGGCGACTACGGTGGCCGCGGAGGGACTATCAGAGCGTCGGATGGGGAAATGGATCTGTGAGCAGCGCTGGCTCTGTGCCCCACACTACCTGCCTTCGGCTGGCTCCGGTGTCGCAGAACACGGGGCTGGTGAGGAGGATTTCTGCTTACGTCCGTGAGAGTGTGAGAAAAGGAGACGGGAGGAAGAGGGAAAGGAGATACCGGCCTAAAGGTCGGAAAGGGCAGACTAACATTGTTGTTTCTTGCTTGGGTTGGTATTAGTAGTACTGCTGCGATGTTGTTACACCTTCAGAGTGAAGGACTTGCTGATGATGCAGTGGTAAACTTATTCAGATCTTACTGTTTTATAATCTGTAAACTGCTGTTTCTGCATCTTTGTAGCGTCACAACATTGCAAACTACATATTCTACATGTAGGTGTCCAATACAACACATACTCTGTCATGTTTTTTGATCCATGGTGTTCATCATTTGAATCTAAACACAACACTCCCCCACATGTGACTGAAGGAACATTGCTTCAGTTCAAATGAGCGCTTAGAGCAGTGTTTACATATACATATACACACATAAAAGCGTCTTACAGCTGTTCATACACACTTTCACGGCGGAGTAAACCACGAAGTCAGGGTGAGGTGCTTTGCTCAGGGACACCTCAACACTCTAAGCTAGGAGGAGCCGGGGATCGAACTGGCAACCTTCTGGTTACCAGCCAACCCGCTCCACCTACTGAGCTAAGCCCTCCCTTCTCTCCCACCATTACCTCGTCTGCGTCGGTGGCGGTCAGCTGCATGACCCTGAAGCCGTCGCCCACGTTCTCCTCAATGGTCAGGTCCAGGATGTCGTTGGGGAAGATGGGCGGGTTGTCGTTGACGTCCTGCAGAGTGATCTCCACCTGCACAGAAACACAAACCAGGGCCGTGAACACATGAAACACAGAAACGATTTGATTATCATTGTCGATGTTGGATCAGCGATGTTGTCAAATCATATTTTCTTCTCCTGATGAGCTCAGATTGCTGCTGTGCATGTTACACACCATGAATGGGTGTGTGAACGTATGAAGGTGTGCGTCAACGTGAGACGTTTCTTTTCAAAGCCCAGAGCGCTTAGTGGAGCGTCACGTTTATTCAGTTCTAACCCTAACCCTAACACTAACACAAAGGTTTACAACCACTGTTCTCTCCAAGCAATGCAGCTAACTGGATGACAATGTAGATAAGCATCTGGGAGCATGCCGCTTAGCCCCCAAAGGCTAACGGTGGCTATTGTTCTGGATACAACCGGATACCCCAACGAGATGGTGTTTCACTTGGGCTGGAGCCAACAGCGTGGAGCAGCAGGAGGGCTACGATGAACCGCTATGCTAATGTCAGGGCCGAGACACGCGGGACAGTGAGAGTGAGGCGGCCATTTTAACGGTGTCAAGTGCTCTGAAGTCTGGCCTAGATGATATTGCATTACCACTCATATTCCCCAACCCCCCGGCCAACTCATCAACTCTCCCCGCCGCGCAGCCGGCCGCCGCGAGCCAGCAGAGCTCCGGAGTCACGGAGCACGGCGTCTGTTTACCGCTTCTATAAATAAGGAAAAGTTGTTGTTTGAGTTTTCCCGCAATTTAATTCCCATTAATGCTGGAAGTGGTTATGATCCCAGCAGTCCGATCCGGTTGAGTTTGTCGCTCCACGGAGCCGAGCTTCAAAAGGATGCGTAGCAAAAGAACAGCTGGCCCCGCGCGCACAAGGCCCGACGCACGCACACAAAAGGGTTGGTGCTTTTTGAACGGGCCTGGGTCCTCTTTAAAGCGCCCGCGGGGTAGACAATGGGTCCCAGGCCATGGGACCACCAGGGACGGGTGGGGGGTGGGGGGGGGGGTGCAGGGTTTGGAGGTGGGGTGGAGGGTGGTGGTGGTGGATACAGCGGGCCATTCATACCATGAAGGATGGGGACGATGGCGGAGAGGGGGTGGGGGGGCTGGACAGACCTCACATGTCTCGGCAAATCCACTTTGCAGGATCTCCTCCATTTTAAACTGGTTTTCCTTTCAGCAGCTAAGTTCATTAAAGGCGGGCCAGTAGGACGTGTCTGCTGGGTGGAGAATGGGCCCAGTAGGTCTGAATGGATAGTCGGGCCGGCCTAAGCAGATAATTGAGGGTTTGGAGCGGGGGTCTGTGCTAATGCGCCCGTTCTCATGCCACGGCACGAACAACATCAGCATCGGCTTTGGGTTTGTATAATTGTTTTATTGAAACATATCTGCACTGATCATCTCCTCTGACCCACATTCTGCGGCGCGTCGAGGGGTCCCGGTGGGGGGGGGGGGGGGGGGGGGGAGCGCCGTGTACCCGCTGAACCCCCGCCCAGACGCAGTCGGCCGGGCTGCGCCGTGCAGGCCTTGGCTTGATCCGCGCCGCGGTGGCGTCCGGGGAGGAGAGGCAGTGGCGGCGGTGGAGCACTGCGTAAACACGCGGAGACGGCAGCGCAGGGGCCTGGGGGCCCGCAGCGGAGTCAACAAACAATGAATATTTATTTCCAAGCCCGCGTCCCCTTGATGTGTAAATAATGCACGGCCCACTTCTGAGGAGGAGTGAACTAAGAACTAATTAGGGCAGAAGTGCAGTTTTTAGAAATAATTACTCCGTTTCCCATGATCCCGCGGGGCACGCGCGGATATCAAAGAGCGGCGCTGAAATATTCATGGCAGGAAGAGGAAGTGAGGTGGGGAGGACGAGCGCGGCGCTTGGCAGTCTGTGGTCTACCTGTCTGCCGGCCCCGGCCCCAGGCCCGAACCCCGTGTGCCGGGGGCCACAGCAGAGGCAGGTGAAACACATTAGTTTACACAGTAAAAGATTGGATTTCAACTCACTACTGTTTCAGGTTGCAGCTGCCGCAGCCCTGGTGCCAGGACTCTATTATTTATGGGTCGGTATGAATGATTCACGGGGCAAACCGTTCCCCGAGCGCGGCCCGCGATGAGACCTCTAAGCGGCGCAAATTACTTGACCGTGGGATTGACAGGGGGCCATATACGGAGCTGTTAGGGATTCATCGGGTCGCGGGGAATTCTCAGGGCAAACAAGATACCCGGTTTGGAAGGAGTGTGTGTGTTAGGGGGGGGGGGGGGGGAAGCGACCGCTCCGGACCGTCGGTCATTGAATCCGGTCCGCGCTTCTCCCATAAAACCTCATTTGAAACCATCAGGCCAGATTGTCTGTCCAATCCAATTAGCGGGATGGAACCACACCGGGACAATCCCGTTTCACCCCTCGTTCACACGGAGGGAAAAACAAAACAGGGAGAGAAGGAGAAAGCCAGCAGACTGACGACATGCAGGAAGTAGAGGGAAGATAGCTAGCTCTAATGACTTCCACATCCACGGACTCTGTAGACGGTCTCGTGAGTAGGGACCTGAGTTTCACCGCAAGAGGCTATCAGCGCACACTAACACACAGCACCCACCGGGCGCACACATTTTTGTAATTATCAAGCTGGCCTTTATTTTACTTTCTTCTTTCACCAACCTCAGGAGAATCTGGTTAATTAAGCCGAATCTGATCTTGATTAAAGACAGAGATAAGAGTCGTACGGCAAACCTTTACCCCAGCCAGTGCAGCTCCACTTGGATTGGCAGCGTTAGCAACGGGCCCGCCTCAACCAGACTTCACTCGTGGTCCTGATGACCTCACAGCCCCGATGATGCAACACTTGGCCGTCGCGGCCGAGCTCATTGGCTCGTAAAACTTGAGAAGGGTGCGCCACACGCAGGAAATAATCACTTAAGAATGATTGCGTGTCTCATTATATTCAGCTGACGAGTCAAGGTCAGGGGTCGCAGGAGGAAGCGGGGAGTCTTCCAACTTCTTGTTCCTCGTGGAGCCTCTGAGAAGAGATGATTCCATCCCGTTGCGTCACCGCGGCTAACTGGCGTTCCTGGTCACGCTCGCGACCCTAATTTGGATCTAATGTGTGAAAACCTGGAATCAGGAATCTGTCCCACATGAAACACCTCATTATACCGGGTACCCAGAACCGACACGGACATCTAAAAGGAATGATTCAGGATCTGGGCTCGTTGGAATAACAAAGGCACGAACAAACAAAGGAACGTTCCTCGTGCCAGAAAGCACAGTTCATACTCAAAGCTTTTAGAATGTGCCAATCGATTAGTACGGAGATGAGAACACAGAAACATCAAGAAGAAAAACACAAGAAAACATTGCAAATGGATTATCGTCTACGCTAACATGTGTCCCAGTATGTAGCATGAACTCAGAGGAATCTCAGTTTGGAACCGAAACGGCGGAGAAGGCTGGCAGTCCTCTGAGCATTTCAAGTGCTTTAACAGCAGAAGAGGGAGTATCTGATCCCTGTGACCGCAGCCTTCCCAGTAGGACAGGCAGTCATCCCAGAGCCTTCTCATATCCCCCCATCTAGCGCTCAGACGGAGGGCTCACGTCCCGGCCAATCAGCTCACGTGAGACCCTCGCCAGAGGTCAGCTGGGGCACGGCAGGTAACCACCATCACCACCACCACCGTCTCCATCTCCATGACAACAATCCCCCCTCCCCCCCTTTCCAGTGCACCCGTCGCCTCGACGTCTTGAGAAGCCATCGCCTCTCTGATGGTGGTTCCTGGTTGGGCTCGTGGCCCGGTTACCCTCTCCACCCCACCCTGGGAAGGGATTAGCATCTGTCTGGAGGGAGAGACCCAGACGGTGCAGTGAAGGGTCCTGATGGAGAAACCGTCTGCAGAGATCTCTGCTCTAATGAGCGCCGAGCACAAAGACAGAGAGAGCCAGGGACTTCTGAGTGAATCTGCTCCCTGCCTCTGGAACTGTCTGCCAGATGAACCGAGGGCATCGCAATCTGTCGTAGGTTCCAATGTCTTAAAAACACAACTCTTCAGTTCAACTTTCTCCTGATCACTTAACGTGGAGTTACCTTAGTTTGATTGAATATAAATATCTGTGTAATCATTTCTACTTTAACTTGATAAGCACTTTGGTGTATTGCTGTTTTACACAAAAGGCGCACTAAAAATAAAGCTTTGAATTCAGACTCTCAGACACCCGTCACTCAACCTTCCACTCCACCTCCACTCCAACGCTCGCAGCGTGCTTTGACGTGGCGACATAAGCCCTCTCCGCCTCAAGATCTACATGGACGTTAAATGAACAGCCAGCAGGTCTGCGGGGTCAGGCATGGCGAGCGCTGCTATAGCCTCGTCTACAGGGAGGAGGAGTGCCTGGCCGAGGGGACGCTGTCTGAATGATCAGCTCCCTTTCAGGTTGAGTTTGTTAATTACAAGCCCAATCAGGATCGCCGCGACTTCGTCAGCGAAAGGCTTCGTCTTGGTCGGTCGCCTGACCGCAGTCATCCGACACGGGACCGGGGCGCGGAGACGGAGACGGGAACCCGAGCGCGCCGGAGATGGGAGTATGGCCTGGAAGAGGCAGACAAGGCTGGGCGCTCCCCAGGAGGGAGGGAGAGAGAGAGAGACGGGGAGACAGTGGAGAGACAGAGAGAGAAAGAGAGAGAGAGAGAGAGAGAGAGAGAGAGAGAGAGAGGGGGGGGAGGGAGAGAGAGAGAGAAGGAGAGGGTTGGAGAGGGAGAGAGAGGGAGAGAAGGAGAGGGTGGAGAAGGAAAATGGGGGAGAGACATGGAGAGAGAGAAAAAATGAGAGGGGTAGATAGAGAGAGGAAGAAAGAGAGTGAGAAGGAGAGGGATGGAGATGGGAGTGAGGAGAAGATTGTGGAGAGGGAGAGGGGGGAGAGAAATGGAGAGAGAGAAAAAAGGAAAGAGGCTGAGAGAGAGAGGGAGACAGAGGAAAGAGGGAGACAGAGACAGAGAGCAAGAACGAGAGAGAGAGAGAGAGAGAGAGAGAGAGAGAGTAAGCCAGGACAGCATGGTAACCCTGTTTAGTCTCCTTAAAGATCTACCCACACACACACAGTTGAGAGATAGAGGAAGGCAGAGAGGTGAAGGAGAGAGGTAGCAAGACAGAGGTAGAGAAGGGAGACCGCGAGAGGGAAAGACAGCGGGACAGAGGGAAAGACCGGGAGCATTAGAGAGGCAGAGCTTGACAGGAAAAAGTATTACTTGAAAAATCGTTTACTTCAACGAAACTTGGGGTAAACAATCACACAGAGAGAGTGTGAGAGAGATAACGAGTGTGGGAGGGAGAACGAGTATGTACGGGGGAGGGAGGAAAGACAGAGACTGCTAGTTGGAGGAGAGACGGAGAGAGTAGGAGAGGCAGAGACAGTGAAATATGGAGTGAGAGACAGATTCAGAGAGAGGGGGGTAGGGAGAGGGAGAGCGAGAGACACTGCTGAACAAGTGGTTTCAATAAAGAAGGGATCAGTGTCCTCTCTGAGGAGCAGTTGAACAACTGTAAAGGAGTGTTGCTCGCCCCAAACCCAGCAAGGCACTCTGATTGGTCCAGCACCGGGTACATAATCCCGCAGAACCAATAGCCCGCCAGGCTGTCTGGACCCACACTCCGGGCCGCTTCAGGTCCCGCGACACAGGAGACCGAAAACAAACGATGATGAATTGGCGTTCCGCAGGGCTCCGTTCCAGGCCCGGGGTCGTTCAGCGCACCGCTCTTCCTCAACGTAAAAACCCGATATCATCGCTCCGTTGTACCTGGGAGAGTTCTGAGTCGGGTGGAAACTTTAATTAGACCTTGAAGATCAGAGCCACAGCTAGGTAATAGCGCAGAGAGAAAGCCTTTTATTTCTCCTTGAAGCCCGAGTACGACTCCGCTACCGTCGGATTTACCAAAGCCTATTAAAGCGCACGGTCATACAGAATGAAAGGTTAGACAACATCAAGGTCACACAAGTGCGTTTCTCCTTCTGGAGATGAAAGGTATAATCAAACAGCAACAACAACTTGATTAGCCTATTTGTGATAAGTACGCTTTGAAGGCGCATGGAAAGAAAAGTATTTTTGTTTTATCAGTTTTCTCTCTGTGAGGTTCAAGAGACGGCGTCCCTGACCAGAGTCGCAAGTCTGAGTCTTATCACACCAACCACCATGACCCCTGTCCCTCCGTGAGAACCCCCCGGCTAGCACAACCACCACCCTCCAACCCCCGTCAAGAACACACAACCTCCACCCTCAAAACCCTGTCAAGAACACCCAACCCCTGTCAACACCACACAACCTCCACCCTAACAACCCCGTTAAGAACACACAACCTCCACCCAACAAACCCCATCAAGAGCACATCGAGGTTGATGCTTCTCTTGAATGAGCCAAATGAAAGGAAGGAAGACAGAAAGAAAGAAAGAAAGAAAGAAAGAAAAAAGGAAAGAAAGAAAGAAAGAAAGAAAGTAAGAAAGAAAGAAAGAAAGAAAGAAAGAAAGAAAGAAAGAAAAAAGGAGATAAAAGAAGACAGAAAGAAAGACAGAAATAAATAAATACATTTATTTGCATCAGAGACGTGTGGTTTACAGCCCTGGCTTGTCCTAATAGCGCTAGGATGTCAAAGAAGGTGGCCTCATGTTCTCCCACAGAGAGGAGCGCAGCCGGCCTCACACCCAGCGTCTCCAGTCCCCGGTCGTGATGTCCAACGCTCCGTTCACCAGGTAAGGATCGATCCCGAGGACCCCCCGGGAGGGAGACGCCCTGGCCGGGAGGACGGCGCCTGCAACGGGGTTAAAAGCGGCTGTCTGCGTGACTGATGGGGGAGATTTAGCCGGGCTTGGAACCAGAAGAAAGCATTGCTCACGTCTCCGTTTGACCCAATTATGAACGCCGGAGATGGGATCTGTGAGGAGCACTCGTCCCTTATGGGGCACATGTGGGGCTTTGAACTCTCATTAATGATGTTCGTCTCCCTGAATGGAAGGGATGGAGGCGATGTATACTGGGTTAAAGGGTCAGTCATTATTAATGATTCAAACGGTGGTGGCAGGAGAACCCCAGCTCTTGTATGAATCCTTTGAACCGATCGACTGTTCTTTTCTGCACACTGTGAGCAGCACTTTATAGAGAGGACAATCCACTGAACTCTGAGCCATGTTGGACCACAGTGGCAGTGGCAGTGTTGACACCAGGAACGTAAACACCGGGAGAAGGTAGTCGTGAGAAAACACGACAGGGAGTCGGTGAGTCTGTGAATATGCAGAGGTGGGTGTCTGTGTGTGTATGTCTGTGTGCATGTGTTTGTGTGTCTGTTTATATGTCTGTGCATGTGAGAGTCAGTGGGTCTTGCATGCATTTTTGTTAGTGTCTGTTTGCATGCATATGTTTCTGCATGCATAGTGCATGCATTAGTGTGTGTGCATGCGTATGTGTGTGTGTGTGTGTGTGCGTGCGTGTGCGTGTGCGTGTGGGTGTGTAATGTGAAACAGACGTTGTGTTTGTTGTGTGAAAGCGACCAGGCACCCCCTGCAGCCGACTGTTTATGTGAACAGCAATGGCTCAATGAAAACAGAGAATCAGAGTTCAGTGTGTGTGTGTGTGTGTGTGTGTGTGTGTGTGTGTGTGTTTGTCTGTGTGTTTGTACGTGTGTGTGTGTGTGTTTGTCTGTGTGTTTGTACGTGTGTGTTTGTGTGTGTGTGGATCTTTGGGACCGCTGAGGTCGTTAAACTGCCGGGGAACCTTCGATAGTCCCCACAATACTTCCTGGTTAGGTATATCACACACACACACACACACACACTGGCAGAGCGTCCTGTGGTAAGCAGCCCGTTGATGAGGGTTGAGGAGCTCCTGCATTACTCCTGAATCCTTTCTGTTCCGGGAAACGACCTATAATTAGTTTCCAGTGACCGAAGTTTCAGACCTACGACGCTCAGAGACTTAACCCTTAACTTAACCCTTAACTTAACCCTCCAGACTCCATACGGTGAAGGCCTACCTGTCCATAACGAGCATTACCAAGCATAACCGAGCTTGTTTAAAGACACCTGGACCCGTTGGCAGAGAGGGACTGAGATTCAAACCAGGAACCTTCGATTCAAAAGACGAGTGACGTCAAACTGGACACGGGCCACGCTCACTAATCGACTCGCTTAGCAGAGCACACCGCTATCCAAAGTGAGATCACTCAAAGCATACCATCACAATCGGAGCAGCTACAAAGAAGTGCAAGTGCTGCAAAAGCTAGTTTAACAAAGACTAGACAGAGTGCAGAGTAGCACAAGGCTAGTCATGTATACCTGTTCCAGACTCAAACAAAGAACCAAAGCAATGCAGACCATACCGTGAGCATACTGTCCACTATGTACTCCCGTCTGCTCATGATTCATGGGATCATTCCTGAGTTTCCTACCAGGACATACAGGCCATCAGTCATCTCACCGTACATCTGCCTGCTTCATCTAGCAGGAAACACATCTCAACGGGAGGAGAGGGGGAGGAGGGGGAGGGAGGGGGAGTAGGAGGAGGGGGAACGGGGAGAGGGAGAGTAGGAGGGAGGGGGTCAGGTGGGAGGGAGAGGAGGAGGAGAGGCAGGTACAACAGAGAGAGGAGGAGGGGGTGAGGAGGAAGGAGGGGGAGACGAAAAGAGAGGAGAGTGGAGAGTGGGGGGGGAAGGGGGAGAGGAGGAAGGAGGGGGAGACGAAAAGAGAGGAGAGAGGAGAGTGACGAGGAGGAGGGGGTGAGGAGGAAGAAGGGGGAGACGAAAAGAGAGGAGAGAGGAGAGTGACGAGGAGGGAAGGGGGAGAGGAGGAAGGAGAGGAGGGAGAGGAGGAGGTAAACGGTGATGTGTTTAGCATGCAGAGGAGATGTAAAGAGGAGCAGATCTCTGCCAAATAACTTGACAGAGAGGATGCTCTGGACTTACTGAGCCCTGTATACAGTACAGCACACGTATACACGCACACACACACACACACACACACACACACACACACACACACACACACACACACATGCTAACACACACATACACGCAAGCACACATACACACACCACACAGACACACACACACACACATACTGACACACATACATACTAACACACGCAGACATGCATGCACACACACCTACTAACACTCATTCTCAAGCACACGATAACACACATACATGGTAACACACACACACACACACACACAAACACTAAATGCACTCAAACAGAAACAATTCACAAGCTTTCCCACAGATTGACACACACACACTAACACATCCATGCAATCATGGCCTCCACTCACACACATATGCAAACATGCAAATAATTAGATCATCAAAGAACCAAATTCCTACATGTTGTTCCCTCACTCATTAATGAATGAAGCCTTCCAACGCCTTCACCCTCTATCACACACCCTCCCCCCTTCTACCCCTCTACCCCTCTACCCCTACCCACTATACCCCCAACCCACCCCCTCTGCCCCACCCCTACCCCATGCACCAACTCCTATACCCCCCACCCTCACCCCCTCTAAACACCACCCCCTATACTCCCCACCCTCACCCCCTCTAAACACCACCCCCTATACCCCCCACCCTCACCCCCTCTAAACACCTCCCCCTATACTCCCCACCCTCACCCCCTCTAAACACCACCTCCTATACTCCCCACCCTCACCCCCTCTAAACACCACCTCCTATACCCCCCACCCTCACCCCCTATACTTCCCACCCCTCCCTCCCCCCATGCCCTACACCCCCACCCCTCTACCCTCTTCACCCCACCCCCCAACCCCCTGTCCCTGCACCCGTGGATCCCACCATACAGGGGTCTCCACACTGTTGTGTTGTTCCTGTGAAGATGGCCCATTTGTCTTAATTATCTCCTCATTGTGCGTCCCTTCAGAGTCACGGGACAAAAGGCAGCGGGCCGGCAGGGAAGGGTTCACACCGTCGGCGGGATTCAGAGCGAGGCCGTGAGGAAAACTCCACTTCAAGTGGCTGCTCTGCGCCGCCTTAACGTTTCCTGTTCCGCGTATTCCACGACCTCCCGTTTAGCCGGAACGCCGGCGAAGGCTCCTCCCTCATTCCTCTCCAGTTAGCCGTAATGCAAGACCTTCTCCTGGTGATTTACGCTTCAGTCGTCTGCATCAATGCCTCAGTGTCCCGGGCCGGTATAGCCCTGGTATACGTTTGGTACCCTGCTGGTCCGAGCCTCAAACCGGCCCCGACAAGGCCGGGTACCCTTGTACACTCAAAGGGTGGTACCCTGGTCCCCTGGTATACTCAAAGGCTGGTCCCCTAGTACGCTGGTCCAGTCAAAGACTGGTACCCTGGTCCCCTGGTCCACTCAAAGGCTGGTACCCTGGTACCCTCAAAGTCTATCTCGGGGAGATATACCCCCGGCACCATGACTTGGTGTTCCGCATGGCTCTATTTGCGGCCCGGTTCTGCTCTGAGCCAGGACCCCCCCCCCCAGCCCCCTGCAGTACCCCCTGAGACCCACCCCACCCGGGGCGGCGGAAGTGATCCTCCAGCCTCCCGGGTCGTTGGGCTCCTGAAGCCGCGCCCTTTGTCCGGCAGCACGCCTCACCGGCTCTGAATGCGTGGAGGAAACCGATAGACACCCCGCATTGTCAGCCTCTGAGACACACCAACCCCAGAGGAGAGAGAGAGGAAACATCTCACACTCTCGCACGCCCATCTACCCCCTTCCACCACCTCCAGCTGCACCCCGGGGGGGGGGGGGGGCAGAGTGCTGGGGTCAGAAGGTGGTGATTCATTCCACGCCACTGTTGCATTGTGGATGACCTGGATACTGCCAGGGTCAAAAGGTTTGTCCCGCCCAGCAGGGGGGGGGGGGGGGGGGTGAGGGCTGTTTGTTAGTCCCCCCCCCCCCACACCCCCTCTCTCCCTCCCGGAGCTCTGACAACTCTGTTTTGTTTTGTCCGGATGGAGCGGGAGAGAGAGGAGGTGCACAGGAGGAGGAGAAGGGAGCAAGGAGAAGAAGGAAGGAGAGGAGTAGGAATGGGGAGAATGGGAGGATTATCATTTTACCTTTTTTATATACTATGTTCATCGCTTTAAAATATATATATCATAACTTTCAGTTAGCTGCTGTGTGTGTGTGTGTGTGCATGTGCGTGTGCGTGTGTGCTTGCGTGCATGCGTGAACCGTGTGTTTGTACACTGTACCAAAGTACATTTCAATCGACTTGTTGACATTGTGAGTCTTGAGGAGGGGGTCAGGGAGACGAGGAGGAGAGGGTCTGTTACTCATTTCATCACTTCTGACAACATCTCCCTCATCCTCCGTTTCCTCGGAGCGAGCAGGAAGGATTCCCAGATGAGGACTGTGGGTACTGGGGTATTTCTTCATGAATACCCAGACAACAAAGGGTTGTTTTTTCACCCAAACAGTCCTAGCGTCAGCCAGGAGCTCTCCAGGCGAGGTAAAGACCTCAGGCTGAGGAACTCTGGATCCGCTGACCAGGAGGTTGTTTGGTCTAGCCCCCAAACCAAGAAAACAACAGTCCTTACCAATATCCATCACCAAGCCCCCTGGAACAACATGAGTACACCTACTCTGGTGTCCTCATCCCAACACAAACACACACTACACGTTACGCAACAGAACAACAACGAAAGATTGGATCACTGGGTTTACCGTCTCCTTCGACATGTGTTCTGATAGATAGATTGATAGAGTGATAGATCTCTTTCTCTCTGTCTCTGTCTCTCTCTTTCTGACTTTCTGTCTCTCTCTTGCACTCTGTACCTCTCTGTCCGTCGCCCCAATGTCTATGTCTCTCTCTCACCCTGTCTCTGTCTCCCCCTGTGTCTCTCTCCCCCTGTGTCTCCCTGTGTCTCTCGCCCGCTGTCCGGCTGTATATTTCCACCGCCCATGAAGGCTCTCCTTTCGCTGGGGATCCTCTCATGGGTGTGGGTTTCATGTGAGGGGCCTCCCGCCCTCCCCCAGCACAGCGAGACGCGCATTAAAAAGATTTCCAACTCAATAAAGAGCTACTGTACGCCTATCATCCTGCAAGTGCTCCGAATTAGCTTGAGATCCTCTAGAACGGCTGCTTTCCACTGCGGCTACATTTATGTATAAATATATATACTGTATGTGTGTAGCGTAGTTTAAACATGAGGAGTCCTACTGAGCAGGTCAGCCATTGTAACTCATCCCATCTGAGCAGGTTTTAACATCAAAGCTCTACAAACATCTACGCCCGCGTCTCCAGATGCTAGTCCGGGACGTACAGCACACCGCCGCCGCCGCCGCCACCGCGGTGCACTAGCATATGGATGGATAAAGTAGTTTCACAGTGACGATTATCATCGCACATTTTCCCAATCATCCGAGGGATTTGATCCGACAACCCTTGCATCGTCGGATCATTTTTCCATCAATCGCTGATCTCCAGCTTCCCCGACTCCCCGGTGGCCTACTAGACGGGTCTTAGCCCGGAGCGGCGGTCATTCCTTTAGCAGACAGGCTCTCTGTCCGAGGCAGCTTAAAGAGGGATGTCGGGCGCCGTACGTCTGAAAGACATCGGTCGAAGAGTTGTAGGTGTGTGATAGAACAGAACGACAATAGTTGTGGATGGCATGTGTGTATGGAGGTGGAGCGGGTTGGCTGATAACCTGAAGGTTGCTGGTTGGTTTCCCGGCTCCTCCTAGAGTGTTGAGGTGTCCCTGAGCAAGGCACCTCACCCTAACTGCTCACACACTGCCGTCGGTGTGTAAGTGTTTGCATGAATGGGTGAATGTGAGTCAATATTTTGAAGTGCTTGGAGTGGCAACTGGTTAGATAAAGCGCTGTATAAATGCAGTCCATTTACTTTGTGGTTTGGCAGGATCTGGACCTGTAGAACCAAAAATAGAAAAGCTTGTGCATGCGTCAAAAGGACAACAAGTCAAAAAAGAAAAGCAGTTGTGACGTAGCCTGTAAATAGCTAGCATGTGGGTGACAAACCATGAGGGGAAGACATGGTTCACAGGTTTGAGGTTCAAACCCAGATCCCCCCCACCACACTGACCCCAAAAAGCGGTCACCCTTCTACCCCCTGATTCAAACCCACTGGTCTGCTTGATGTTTGATTGAACCTGCTAGATGCTAATCCAGAAGCTAATCAACAATTCCAGTATCAGGTCAACCCTCGGTCAGCCAATAGCAGGCCCTCTAACCAGGCTGGCTTCCAGGGGACAATACTAAGACCTGCTTTGTTACGACAAAGCCTTACAAAGTTCACGTGAAACAAACACCGATCGCGAAGGGAAGGGTTCTGTTGTCGCGGCGGGAGAATGGTTTTCCTCATAATCCACGTGCTAGCTGGCTGCTTGTTTGTTCTGTAGCCTGTAACCTAACAACTCTGTGGGAAAGAGTCTGCTAAGACAAACTGTGTGACTACACTAATCCCTGATCCTGAATAGACCGACGATAGCCGTCAGCAGCCCATCGACAAAGGGTTATAAATGATTTGACCAACTGCTCTTAAAGCTAAGAGGGTAATACCCACCTGCTTTGTTGGACTTGCTCGTAGCTCAATGGCTAACGCAGGATTCAATTACAGCAATGCTACGACTACTATGTGAGTAGTGTAAGGAGTTATACGCTTACTCACAATAATGACACTACCAAATAAAAACGATAATGAAAAGATCGAAAAGATTCATTATGAAAATCCTAAAATAAGTAGATATCGATTCATTTCAGTCGCAGTTTGGGAGCAGCGTGGGAAGATTAATGAACAGCTGAAGTAACACTGTACACCCTGTGATTAATGAGCCGTTTCATTAACCCCGAGCCCCGGTGATTAGTGGAATTACCACTGTACGTCCTGAGGTATCGACAGCGCGAGGGACGAGAGACATCTGCGGAGAGGGGGCAGAACAGATGCTACGGTCATGCTCGCCTAGCGCTAGGATAAACACCACGAGATCAAGATGAATACATGTGGTACCTTCAGGACACAAGACAAGAGCTTCGGCTAAAGAAAGCCAAGCATCAAATGGAACAAATACACAATACATCAATGACGGACGTGGTGGTGTAGTGGCTGAGGTGTTCTCTCCCTCAGCGTGAAGGTTCTGGGTTCGACGCCGTGCAGGCGTCCTCGGGCAAGATGCCCTCAACACTACTGGCCCCCTCTTGAATTCATTAATTCATTGAATTCATTCATTGCGTTCGTTCATTGAATTCACCGAAGTTGCTTCAGATAACAGCAATGTTAGCCCCCCACACTAGTGAACAGCAGTGATAGTAAACCCTGGTGGGTTCTTATTAGGTCAGTTTGGTTTGCGCCTCTCCTCTCCGGACATGTTAATCCCCCGGAGGCCGACGAAGGGTGTGGGCAGATATGTTTATACGCGTTGTCGTGGCGATCCTGCCGACTCAACACTATGAGTCTGACAGAGCGCGTCCCCCCTGCCCCCAGCCATCCCTCTCTCCGAGGGTAAATATACCCTCCTCCCGTCGTCAGCCGGGGTCGCCGTGGGATCCGCCCTGATGAGCAGAGTCAGATGGCGGTCAGCATCCCATAATATCCCCCCCCCCGAGCCTCCCCCACACTACAGTATTCCGAACAAACGGGAACGCTAGCATTTGTCCAGGACGTCTTGGCCTCATCTTGGCATGGTGATGAGAGGGGGGGGGGCGGGGTCAGGGGTGATGGGGTGATGGGGGGAGAAGGGGGGGTTCTGCGGGAGGGGGGGTTCTCGATGTGTGTCGGCAGCTGTGTTTGGAGAAGGAAGCTATTCCTCAAAAGAGGGCCGTGATGAATGCCGGCCGTTGGACCAGCCCTAACCTGTCTCTCTCGCTCGCTCTAACCTGGCGAGCGTGAGGCCGTGAGCGAGGATCCATCATGGCCGCCGGAAAGATCCGCCACAATCAGAGGCCGCGCAGCTGTGTGTGTGTGTGTGTGTGTGTGTGTGTGTGTGTGTGTGTGGGGGGGGGGCGTGAGAGCTGGGCGTGGTGTGTTGGGCTCCTCTGTTTAGATAAAGAGTCTGAGCCACGCTGGAGCGAACGAGACACCCTAAAGCAAAGGATGTACACGGGGACGATGCGGAAGGACGTCCCCGGGGTTCCCAGGGTTTAATGTCCGGTGATACTGTGGGGGGGCTGGGTTAACTGCTTTGGGCCGGTCAGTCATTCAGCAGATGCTTTTATCTCAAGTGACTCGCAGTGGATCTGACGCACGGGGCGGCTTCAGTCCTGACCGCCACCGGAATCCCTCTTCTGTGGTACGATTACATTTACATCTACATTTAAGGCATTTAGCAGACGCTTTTATCCAAAGCGACTTACAATCAGTACATTTGTCAGAATAAGGAGAAACAACAATATGTCTCTGTCGGTACAGTAAGGGTGTTCATAGAAACAAGTGACAAGCACTAACAATCGCTAGGTTAATCCATTCCCCGTATTCAAACAAAGATAACTAGGATAAGTACTATTTTTAAGTGCAAGGACGTACGACAAGCAATAGGAACGCATGAGAGGTGGGAGAAGGAGGTTATGCAGTCCAGGTGAACGTCTGTTGCACTTATTGTAAGTCGCTTTGGATAAAAGCGTCTGCTAAATGCCCTAAATGTAAATGTAAATGTAAATGTAATCTTCCATCTCCAGGTTCCTTGGATCTGGGAGCTTTTCCTTCAGAGGACTGAGGTTGAGTCGTCTAGGGTGGGCCGAGTGAAGCCCTTTAAGACTGGAACTGGGACTCAAGATCTACACAAATAAATATAAATTAAATGTACTCAACTCGCCAGAGTCCGTTTTAAGGGCTGGTTTCTAGCCGGGCAGCTCAGTGCCGGCCTGGCAGGGGGAACACATTAAGACGTGTCCTCTTTACCAGATGGTCATTACAGCTTGGCTGAAGGTGGAGAGAATAAGTGGCATCACCGTTTTACCATGTGTCTGTGGTAATGGGTCTCATTCACAGAGCGGCCATCTTGGTTCCATCCTGGCTCTAGACTAGGTCCAGCGAGGGCTGGACGGAACAACTGAATGAAGTAACTCTGCATTCAGTTGCCCCAAGCTGCTGGCGTGGCACCAAGATGGCCGCTGGGTGAATGGAGCTCTCACGGGCTCTAGGGAGACTCGAACTCGGGGCCCGTTGGGAGGGCAGACAGCCAATCCGATCCGAGCGCCGGCCGGGGGACTAGCGCTGAGCTCTGGTTCTCCTTCGGTTCTGAGAACACGGGAGGGTGGGATGACATCATGTGGATGACATCAGCGCCAAGATACGGGCTATCGTCGCTCGCTACGCTAATCATCTGCTTCAGCAGGAGATACCCAGCAGTGATTTACTATGGTGGAGGAGAGCGAGGGGGAGGGAGGGGGAGAGAGACAGGGAGAGGGAGGGGGAAGGGGGGAGAGAGAGGGAGAGAGAGAGACGGCGGGAGAGGGAGAGAGAGGGAGAGAGAGGGAGAGGGAGAGAGAGAGGGGGAAGGAGGGAGAGAGAGAGGGAGAGAGAGAGGGAGAGAGAGAGAGAGAGAGAGACGAGACGGCGGGAGAGGGAGAGAGAGTAAGAGAGAGAGAGAGTGAGGAGGAAGGAGAGAGAGAGAGAGAGATGGTGAGGAAAAGGAAGAAGGATGGTGCAGAAAAAAAAGGGGAGTGAGGGGAGAGAGGAAAAGAGTGAAAGGTAGAGAGAAACGGGGGAGATTAGACGCTGGATGTAGTGTGAGGGAGGGCTGAGGCCGCCAGGGTTATCTGTAAATAGTATAAAACATTAAGATAAGCCTGCGATGAATCACCCTGCCTGAACCATTCAACCCACCGCCGTCTGTTGTAGCGTGTAGCACGTAGCCTCCACCCAGCTCACACACACACACACACGATGAACACACACAAACACACTCAAACACGATAAATACACACACACACACGATGAATACACACAAACACACACACACACACGCTGAACACACACAAACACACACACACACGATGAACACACACAAGGAGTTTGCTTTTACGAGGTACAAAAGAACAGGAGTGGCGGTCTTTACTGCGTTGCCGTGCCGATCCATTGGCCCGGCTCCACCAAGACCATACAGACCATACAGCCTAAGCCCCCCCCCCCCCCCCGCAGTTGCAGAGAAGCTCCACCTCCTCGCTTATTTCTGTCAGCCGTTGACGCCGCCGCCATCGCTGTCGTCACCTCACAGGAAGGAATGGAATTCTAGAACTTCATAGCTATTCCTATCGCAATGCAATCTGAACTGTTTTACGGTAAGAGAGTTTTGGAAGAGCGTCGGATTGCATCATGCGACAGTCTGAAGGGTTATGGAACTCTAGGTCTCTAGAAGAGTTGTAGAATTGTATCATTTCACAGTCTAAAAAGTTCTGGAATCCTGCATTTATAGAAGAGTTTTAGAAATGTCTCATGCCACAGTCTGGAGAGTTATGAACCTCTACGTTTCTAGAAGTGTAATTGTATCATGTCACAGACTAAAGAGTTCTAGAATCCTATAGTTCTAGAAGAGTTTGATCAGTTCTAGAATCCTATATTTCCAGAAGAGTTTAAGAAATATCTCATGCCACAGTCTGAATAGTTATAGAATCCGAATGTCCTCATTATTGTGCATAGAGTTTCACAGCATGATTTCCCTCCTCTCCCTTCTGGAGGTAATGAAGCTTCAATGCTGATTCACTCTGAAGTCTCAGTCTTTTTCCACGCATTCCACAACGGAAAGACTTTTTTGTATTTTCAAGTCACAAAGTGTGCTGCCCGTAACTTACGACGACACAGGGAAACAAGTGGAATATTCAACCACAATTTTACGCTAATTAAATTCTTTCCAGTCACCAGATTTACAAGATAAACACGAGTTGGGCCTGATTTAGTCCACATTTCAACCCACTCGACGAGATGTCGGTTTTTATGAGTGTAAACCGGCGTCAGTTGAGATGTTGGATTTACTGCCAAAACACTGGCGCAGTAAGGGAGGGACTAATGATTTATGTGTTGTGTCGAGACGCTTACTTACAGATTGCTGATTTGGGGGTAAGAGGATTATATTAAGAAAATCAAATGAAATAATAAATGAGCAACGAATTAATAATAATAAAGCCTTGAGTTTACTTCCAAAAGGTCATCGCATTGATAAAGACATGAATCTTTAAACCACTAAGATATCTCTTCTGATTTATTATGAGGGAAAAAGAGAGAGCTGAGCTTCTGAAGGGTAAGTAACTCATATGGCAGTAGCGCCTAATGCTATCACACTAGATACTATCTGGCTGGGATAGATCTGCTTTGAACCAAGACTGGTTGAAAAGGCCAGATTTGATTCAGGTTCACATCAGAAGCCAGAGAAAATCTAAAATGTCAGGTTGTCTGAAAGCCTCTGCAGCTAGCCTCCGCGGCTAGCCTTTGTAGCTAGACTCTGCTGCTAGCTGCTGTAGCTAGCGTTTGCAGCCAGCCCCTTAAGCTAGCCTCTTCAACCAGCCTCTGCAACTAGTCTCCGCAGCTAGCCTAGCTTCCTGTTAGTTATGTTCGTCCTCCCAGGAGACCTAAAACAATCACACACCAGTCTGCGCGGTGTGTATGTGTGTGTGTGTTTGTGTGTTTGTGTATCTTTGTGTTTGTATCCGTATCTGTGTGTGTGTGTGTGTGTGTGTGTGTGTGTGTGTGTGTGTGTGTGTGTGTGTGTGTGTGTGTGCGCGTGCATAAGAAGTATTGCTGTTGTTTTTACGTGCACGGCCGTCTAAGTAGAGGTCCCGTTATCACCAGTCAGGATCTGCTACTCACAAGCAGACCTGGAACATTACCAACAAGAAAAAAGGCAGAAAGAAAGAAAGAATAAATATAAGAAAGAGAGTTCAGCAAAAGAAAGAAGAGGTCAAGAGACAGAGAAACTTGGTGAGAAAGAGAATTCAACAAAAACACGACTGAAAACCAGTAAAAGAGAAGGAAAGAGTGCGAGAGATGTAGAAGGAACCAAGGTAAGCGTTGTTGTGGAGAGTGCATGCTTGTCGGGGCCGTCACAGCGATACAGGACTTTTATTGTCTAAAGAAGTTAATTGTGAAAACCCAGAGCTGTGAGCGTCCATTCATTCCCCGAGACACAGTGATTAATCCATGCCCTGGGAGAGAGACACACACAGTGAGAGAGAGAGAGAGAATGCTTTCTATTTCCTCTCGCCCGCCTGCTCGCTCTCACCCTCTCTCTCCCTCTCTCTCCCTCTCTCTCCCTCTCTCTCCCTCTCTCTCCCTCTCTCTCCCTTCTCCTAATTGGCTAATTTCATAAACTTCTCACAGGGAGCTGAGAGAGGCCCCGGGTCCCGACACATAAAGAGAGGGTTCAGCACCAATACCTGCCGCTCGGGGGCCTGGGGTCGGGGGTCGCTGGGGGCCTTGGGGGGAGGGGGGGGGGGAGGGGTGGGGCCGGGCCCCTGGGGCTGTTAGACACCAGAGGGGGAGATAAGGAGAGGAGGGATGCTGGTCACTTCCCAGTCCTTTGTCCCTGCCTCTGCTCTTTGACCGCCTTGTTATTCTGCTCCGGGCGGCGGCGGCGGCGGCGATACGATGGCGGGAGAACCGCCCCGCTGCAGTGTATCACAGCGGCTCTATGTCACACAGATCTAGACAGCGGCTCTATGTCACACAGATCCAGACAGCGGCTCTATGTCACACAGATCTAGACAGTGTCGGTCTGTTATCAGCTGATTGGGATCCGGGTCGTTTGGCTTTGTGTACAACAGTGTGATTGTTTGTTTCCTAATGGGCCAGGTCTAAGTGGTTCCTCCCATATGGGGCTGAGAATAGAGCCGTTCTGCCTGGGATCCCGTCGGGTAAATAGAGTGTAATTGTACATCGCTGAACGGCAGCCATACCCCCTCGACTGTAATCGCCGGATTACAGCTGCAGTCCAGCGGGCGCCGCCAGACGCTCACACATCTGCATCAGGTGCTGAGTCTCAGACCGTCATCACACCACCGTCGGCAGGCAACCGGCGTCACATCACTGCAGCAAGGCAACCGTCGGCATGTGCAGCCGCCGTGCAACAGTTCCTATGGCTACGGACACTATGGCAACAGTCGCCACAGAACCGCTATCGCAGCCCAGCGGCCAACCTATCAGAACCCCAGATCAGCATTTTTTTTAAGTTTCTGGAGTTCCAGCGGACTGGAGCTCAGCTGTTCACACCCAGCCCCCCAAAGCAGGGCGGAGCCTGTGGTTCTGCTCGGCCACGTTACCATGGTACCCGGCGGCCCCCGGCCATTCAGGCCTGGGGAGGCGTTGGTGTGCTGCGCCCCCACCAGGGGAATTCTGCTGGTCCTCTTTGTTCTCCGGGAGGAAGGGTCCCGGGGCGATAAGACCTTCAAGTATAAACAGGCGGCCATTAAGAGACTCGCCCCCCCCCCCCCTCCCTTCCCCGCTCAGGGATGTGTGTTATCTGCAGAGCACGGACCCTCAGAGCCGTGATTCACGACCAGGGCTGAGCCCCCCGCCTGACGTTGAGACGGTCCAGACCCCGGTTGCGGCGGCAGGGTGAGTCACCGTCCATCTCCGTTAACCTGTCGCCCGCGCTGCGGCGCAGCCAATAAGGAGGGCCCGTGTTCACACAGTTCATCAGCGCGTCTGAAACCCAAGACGCTATGGGGAGCGCCGCGTGTCTGGGACACACAGACGCACGCGGCCGGAGAACGCTCCCCGAGGGAGCCCTTCCTTCTCGGGGATATAGTTCCCTCTGTCCCAGCGTCCGGGGAGTGGCGTCGGACGGCCCGTTAAACGTCTAACGGCCGTTAGACGGCCCCGCGGTGAGGTGTCACACAGGACGCTCTGTGCGTCTGACCCGTAGCCCTCGGCGTCGCCAGCGCCACTTCTTCACGCGCTCATAAACGTGTTCCTGTGTCTCCGGCCCGTCCTGTAAATCAGCGGCCCGCAAAATGGCCGGCCTCTCAGGTGACATAAGACACCCGACACCGGCACTCTGCGCCGAGGCACCTTCATAAATAAGGGATATTAAGCAGCCGGGGAGGTGATAAATAAGGAGAGGGAGGGCGGTGTCACAGCTGTGGCCGCTTTCACTTTGGTTAAACCCTCCTGATGGATCGCTCGCACACACGGCGTGGAGGAACAGACGAGGGACGCACGGCCAGGGCCGCGCGCCGAGCTGGGGGCCACACGCCGGGCCAGGGGCCCCATGGCGATCCCAGAGCGGCTCTGAGGAGCCTTACAGTTATTACTATTCTCTGGTGGAAACCTGTTGAACTCCAATCATTCTTCTGGTTCAACCAGTTTAGTCCCTATATTTCCAGCTCTCAGCATGACCTTGCTGCATCGCCACACCGCCGGGAAACTCCCGGCACACACAGAGTGCATCCTGATCACTGCGCGCTCCCTTGTAACACGCAGATGGCTACCGTGATTAAAAGAACAGAGGCGGCAACAGGTTTAACTTAGCAAAAACCGATCCCAGGGTGAGCGGAGGCCTCCTGAGCCAGCAGGCCTCCGAGCTCAGCCAGGTTCTACATGGTGTCAGAGACCCAAACCCTCCCTCAGCCCACTCTCCTTTATCTGGCCGCCGCTCTCCACCACCCACTCGTAACATCACCTTTTTCACGCAGAACGCATCCCCCCGCCCCCCTCCCCCACTCGGGTCCCACCCCTTCCTGCTCCGCATGCTCTGAGTTCTGCTGGAGGTCCCAGCCCAGACGCCTTCTTGAGGATTAAACGACTGGAAGGAGAGAGCTTCTTGTCGGTGTCGAGGAAGGGGAAGGGGGGGTTGGTGTCGCGGAGGCGGTGGTGCTGGTCCTCGTCGAGGAAGAGTCGGTGGTGCTGGGTGAGGGGAATCGGGGAAGGGGGAAGGGGGGGGGGGGGGTGAGCTTGGATGTGGCTTTGGGGGGAGAGAGCCGACAGGATGAAAAGCGAGTGGGGGTCCATAGATATGCTAAGGAAGTGGCCCTTCTGTTCGCCTCCTCGCCGCGGAGGCCGAGGAAGTTCCCAGCTTCCCCACTTCATTAATTCCTGCTACTTAACAAGCAGGATTGTGGGGCTCCGTCTCTGGGGGCCCCTCCGCACCGCGGCCAACAACGGGGCCATCAGTAACTGACAGGCCCCCCGGGCTGAGGGGAGCCGGCCGGCCGCTCGGACTGAACCCGGGCGCCGGACCTCCTCTTTCAGGGGCTCAACCTTTATTTGTCATCCTCCGACGCTGGCCGCCGTACACATCCACCCTGACGCCTCCCCCCCCCGACTCACCCGCGACTCACCCGCGACTCCCCCGCGACTCACCCCCCCCGACTCCCCTGTGACACCCCCCCGTGACTCCCCCCCGTGACTCCCCCCGTGACTCCCCCACGACTCACCCCACGACTCACCCACGACTCCCCCGCGACTCCCCCACGACTCACCCCACGACTCACCCCACGACTCCCCCCGTGACTCCCCCACGACTCACCCCACGACTCACCCAGGACTCCCCCGCGACTCCCCCGCGACTCCCCCCCCGACTCCCCTGCGACACCCCCCCGTGACTCCCCCCGTGACTCCCCCCATGACTCCCCCGCAACTCAACCGCGACTCCCCCACGACTCCCCCACGACTCACCTGCGACTCCCCCCCGACTCACCCGCGACTCCCCCGCGACTCCCCCCCGACTCACCCGCGACTCCCCCCCGACTCACCCGCGACTCCCCCGTTTCCTATTAGGAGCAGCGGAAGGGGGCTGGTGGGGAGGGGAGGGGGGGTCGGTGGGTGAGTCGGGGGGGAGGGAGGAGAGGAGGAGATGGACG
>NC_136943.1:2269284-2406784 GCF_949987615.1 Pollachius pollachius
CTAACGGCCGCACTCCTCTACGGGAACGAGCCGCTCAGCGGGGGGGGGGGTGGTCTGACGCGTTGGAGGCTCCAGAGCCCGGGCAGCTCAGATCCTCCCATTACGAGTCCGTGACTCACTCCCTGGCGGCCGGCCCGGCTCCCGGCCCACGCAAGGCCCTATCGCGGCGGATAAGGACCCGGCCCGACACCCAGGCTTCAAACAGCGGCCTGGATAAGAGCCGGAGCAGAGAGCTCAGCGCTCCCTGTTAGCGTAGCCTATCGGTATCAAAACAAGCTGCAGGGGCGCGGGGCCTCTACTCGCTAGCGTAGCATACCGCTATTAGCACACAACGAGCTGCAGGGGCCCCGGGCCCCCGGTAGGAGCCCCCTCACCGGCTCCGCGACGCCAGGAGAGGAGAGCGCCGTGAGAGGCCCCTGAGTGCTCTCGAGCAAATGAAAACGACAAACACAGACTTGAGCTCCACACACCGAGGTCAAGGGCCCGGGTCCTGGGGGTCCCGGGGGTAGAACCGTCAAACACCTCCGCCGGCACTCGACGGGACGGCACAAAGAGGAGAGCGGGGGGGTGGGGGAGTAGGGTGAGGGGAGAGGGGAGAGGGGAGAGGTGGAGGAGGTGACGGAGAGAGAGAGGGTGGGAGAAGCACTTGAAGACAGAATGCAGGACACAAGTCCCCCCAGCAGTCAGGAGCCGGGGGACACAGGGCTACTGTTCTCATTCAGCCCTTTGTCTCTCGCCCCTCTCTTGTTTTTCCTCCGCAAACCGCGGGCACAATGGGGGCGGCGGCGCCCGCCCCCTCCCCTAAAGGCCTGTCAACACTGGAGCTATCAGCCCCCCCTGAATGGGGGAAATCAGCCTTCCCATGAAACTCAAGTCAATGAGCCGCTTCCCTGGCGACCGTCCTCCGGGAGGGTGGGGGGACAGCTATAATTTCAATGAGGAAGACAGAGAGAGAGAGAGGGGGGGGGGGAGGGATGGGAGGGATGGGAGGGATGGGGAGAGAGGGGCAGAGCAATAAAAGGAGAGGGTTTCCTGAGAGAAGTCGGGGAGCAAGGCCGACCCAGACCCGCCAGTCCGATATAAAACGCATTAATTCCTTCTCTGTGAGCTCAGCGTAAATGATTTGATTGTGGCCGATTCGACATACTTTTCCTGGCTTCCCTCGAACGCCGTTAAAAAAAGACATGACGAGGAAGGAGAAGAGGAAGAGGAGGAAAGAAGAGGGAGAGGAAGAGGGAGAAAATAGCTGCTGGGAAATGCGACACAAATTTCCTACCAAACATTTAACGCCAGCCTTCTGACCTGACCATGTGGAAGAAAAGGCAGTCTTTGTGCACCTCGGCCCATCCAAGGAAAAGAGAAAAGTGAAATGGGGGAGAGGGGGGAGGGGGAGAGATGGAGGGAGGAAGGGAGGCAAGAAATGTCAAGTTTTTGCCAAGCTTTTGTCACGCTTTAAGGACTGGCTTAGTCAATCGCTGTCAGATCAACAACACAGGGAACGAAAACAGCCGTGGATGCCTTATACATATGAAAAAAAAGAAATGGCCACCTTTCTCTGTGGGCCAAGTGGGAGAGTAGGACAGGGCTACACAGTTACTTAGAAAGGATTTGCATTTAAAAGATTTGCACGCTGGCTTGAATGAGGCTTCGTTTCCGCGTGACCATGGAAACAGCCGAAAAGGTGGAAAATTCAGTGGGCCAAACTTTAAACAACTTTATTAAAGTGTCACTAATCAAGAGGCGACAGACACAAGGGTTTAGTGTTTGGGCGAGCAGACAGAGAGGAGAGGAGAATGAGAGGCTTAATGACCTGTTGGGACCATTACTTTGAAAAGCCCCACTGATGTCTCTGTCTTTGATAAGACAGGCCCGCTGCTCACGTCAAAACGGAGAAAAGCGCAGAAATTCCAAGAATTTGACGCGTGACGCTTAAACGTTTTCGATTTCAGGTCGGAGGAAAATTCCAAATAAGAGTCCCCTTCTCGCCGTTGGGCTCACGCAGAATTCACTTTGCATTCGTCCACACAGGAGGATTAGAAGACGGACCTTATTCTGTATTCCACACTTCTATATTTGGCTCGGGTCCCTAGCACGACTGATGGATTCTTCTGAAAACTCCCCGAGATTTGACCTCGCCTTTTTCTGAATAAATCCTGGATGATAAATGGCTGATCCAGAAACATTCTGGCATTAATTTCCCTTTATAATGGCCAAATTCCTGAGCAGAAAATTGCTACCATTACAGCATAATGGGATAACAAGCAGAGAATAATCCTACCTAACAATGGAGAGGTTTGAAAAGACTCCTGCAGACCGTGCCACCCAGACACCAGCTGAAGTAGGCCCACACCTCCAGCACCCAGCACCTACCACGTCACCGCGTCTATCTGCTCCTTCCCCCCTCCACCCATCCAACGGACCTCCGTCACTTCACGCTTTACAAAAACTTTTTTTTTCATCCAGCTATCGCCTCATAAGTACGTCTCTCTAGCCCCTCCATCACCATCACCGCCCCTCCATCACCCATCTCCCTACCCATCCCTCCACCCCATCCCTCCACCCCCCCTCGGGTGGCAGCAGTGGACTTCACCAAAAGCCAAGCTCACTTCCCTCCGCCAACTGTTGGAGCCGGCAGAGGAGCGGGGGGGGGGGGGGGGGGGGGGGGTCTGGAGCTAGTAAGAACTAAACCACCAGACTTGGAGAGACTGGCTGGCACAGGGTGGGGTTGGGGGAGGGGGTTCTGGTGGATGAAATTATCATTTGCGGCGCAGATTAAAAAAGGGAGCGTGTGATCTTCAAGGCCCTCATCATCTGGGCCCCAAACGAAGCTCTGGGGACCTCTCCCCATCGAGCTTAATGAACAGAGGAACACAACACGCAACAACAACACCGGCGCACAACAAACAACAACAATGAGTGTGTGTGTGTGTGTGTGTGTGTGTGGGGGGAGGGGGGGCCTGTTTTAGCTGAACTAGTTCCTTAACGAGGCCCACAGCCCCCCCACACCGCTGGGCGGTCGGTGCCCATCACCGGTTCAGTGGAGTTAGCGTGTCTGCAGTGAGTTTAGCGCAGTGCACTCCACAGCTACCTCACTCCTACCGCAGTGCACTCCAGATACCTCACTCCTACCGCAGTGCACTCCAGATACCTCACTCCTACCACAGTGCACTCCAGATACCTCACTCCTACCGCAGTGCACTCCAGATACCTCACTCCTACCCCGGTGCACTCCAGATACCTCACTCCTACCACAGTGCACTCCACAGCTACCTCACTCCTACCGCAGTGCACTCCAGATACCTCACTCCTACCGCAGTGCACTCCAGATACCTCACTCCTACCGCCGTGCACTCCAGATACCTCGCTCCTACCGCCGTGCACTCCAGATACCTCACTCCTACCGCAGTGCACTCCAGATACCTCACTCCTACCACAGTGCACTCCAGATACCTCACTCCTACCGCAGTGCACTCCAGATACCTCACTCCTACCGCAGTGCACTCCACAGATACCTCACTCCTACCGCAGTGCACTCCAGATACCTCACTCCTACCGCAGTGCACTCCAGATACCTCACTCCTACCACAGTGCGCTCCAGATACCTCACTCCTACCACAGTGCGCTCCAGATACCTCACTCCTACCACAGTGCACTCCACAGTTACCTCACTCCTACCACAGTGCACTCCAGATACCTCACTCCTACCACAGTGCACTTTAGGTACCTCACTTCTACTACAGTGTGCCGCGAGGGTTCAAACCGATGAACAAAAAAAACATTTACGTCTCCATTTAGGACCCTGTATCCAAAGCGACTTACAATAAAAACATTGTCACAAGAAAGAGAAACAACAATATATCGCTGTCACTACAGTAAGGATCTTCATGGAAACAAGTGCCAAATGAAACTAGTTTGAGTCACTAGGTCAGAGGCAATAACTCTTTTGAATCAACTCCAAACTGTATTGTACGCTTGGATTGCCCTCAGCTTAACTTGTTGGTTAAAAACGTCTGCAAACAATTACTTTATTGTAAATGTCACTGCAAAGACTTTAATAACTGCTTTAATGAATAAATAAGGAAAATAATTGCAAAACACAGTCCAGGACACTCTCAAAGCGTGAACGGTCGACTCTATAAAAGTACCAAGGTCTCACTGTGGTGATCCAATCACGGAGAGGAAGAGGGTTTTATGGGCCAATCAGGGACAGGGAGAGGGTTTGGTTTTATGGGCCGACCTGCAGTGAAGCATGATGGGAAGTAATAAGCACATCATTACCAACTGTGTCTCGACCGTGTCAGACGACAGCACAATAAAGACAGCATGCAGAGAGAGGGAGCACGCTGCCAGACACACACACGCACACACGCACACACACACACACACACATACACACACACAAACACACACACACACACCCACCCACTCACCCACATTAATACACACAAATTATAATTATAACAATTGAATACAAACACCAAAAGACCTAACACACACACACACAAACAGCCATCCTCATACACACACACACACAAACACATACACACATGCACACACACATATACACACACACATTAATACACACACACATACACACACTCTCTTTCTCTCTCTCACACACACACACAGCACTAACACACGGTGCTGGGTGAGTGGAGGGGGGGGGCAGCTCTTCAGCTAGCACCCCCACTCTGCCAAGACGGGTCAGAGGTCGCCAGTGTGGTGGTCTTGAGACTGTGGCTGTTTCCACCATTCACTTATTAACTTATTATCAAATATAATCACATTTACAACGTGGAGTAGGTCTTCAATGAATTTATATGTGTAGGCCTACACACACACACACAGACACACACACACACACAGACACACACACACAGGCACAGACACACACACTCATACACACACACATGCACACACACCGTGAAAGAGAACCCAAGTTGTTCCAGTGGAAAAGACGGAGAAAAGCCCATTTCCACCGCCGCGGCAGAGCGCTAGCGTCGCTCTGCGAGCAATCAGCGCTCTCTGAATGGCAGCATTAGCGCGCGCCCTCCCTTCGAATAACAACATAACTTTAAGCATGTAGCCGGTGAGGCGCAGATAACCCAGAGTAAGGCCCAGCTCATGTCGCTAGGCTAACCCTCCTGCTCTGCTAAACTGGCCACAGATGGCTCCAATTAGAAGCAGCCAGCCAGAGCGAGCGAGAAAGACGAGCGCTCAGCCAGGAGGTGTTCCAGGCCAGCTCTGCCGCCCGGTTCTCAGCAGGCCCACATCACTTTTACTTTTGCTTTGTTTTCTTTGTTTGTATCCAGCGTAAACAACGCGTCCCGGTTGCTAGGGGGTCGCTCCGACGGGTGAGCTTGGAAGGCCACACATCTCCGGAGAGGTTCTGGTTAGGTTCTGTGGCAGGTCTGCGTTGTAATATATGTATGTGATGCACAAGCACATGACATATTTTGTCCATAACCCCAAATTATTTTTTCTTCATCTTAAAAGTTGTCCCCTCTTCTCCTCTCCATCTTTTTTCTCTCTCTCTCTCTCTCTCTCTCTCTCCCCTTTCTACTCACACCCCCCATCTCTCTCCATCACTCCCCTTCTCTCTCTATCTATCTCTCTTTCTCTCTCCCTCCCTCTCCCTCCTCCCTCCCTCTCCTCTCGGCCTCCCTCTCCCACATCTCCGGAGCGAGCGCGACTCGTGCCGGTGATATCGCGCTCCGAAGGGGAACTCTGGGAAGGTCGCTTCACGAGCACCGAGCCAACAGCTCAGCGTCGGGCCCTTCCAGAGGAGCTCCTGGAATCCTCTCTCCACACGGATAGCGGCCTCCCAGGGCCGCTGGCCGTGCTCTGCAGACACCGTCGCTCCGACCGCCAGCCGCTCCCCTCGACGCTCCGGAGAACCGCCGGCCGGCGGGCAGAGACCGGACGGGGCCGGGACGGGGAGCGTGCCTTGGGGTTCCTGAGGTGTTTTCTTGAGGCCTCCTTGTGGTCGATGGCGCTGGACCACACTCCTCAGCGGTCACCTGACAGGAAACACCTGCTGCAGAACGTTCCAGACCGGAACTGACTTGACCGGGAGGCCAGACCGCACCCCCGGCACAGCCCCCGGTCACACCGAGGTCACGGACCGAGACTCCGGTTCCGGTTCTCCTGGTCTATGGGGTCATGGACTCTGGTTCTGGTGGTCTTAAATGGGGTCATGGACTCTGGTTCTGGTGGTCTTCAATAGGGTGATGAAATAAGGTTCTGGTGGTCTTCAATAGGGTCATAGAATATGGTTCTGGTGGTCTTCAATGGGGTCATGGACTCTGGTTCTGGTGGTCTTAAATGGGGTCATGGACTCTGGTTCTGGTGGTCTTAAATGCATATGTGTGCGGTACAATCCACGGCAGTTGGCGCAGATTTAGAGCCCAGAGTTCAACGAGGAGATGGGTTCACATGTTACACATATCACTGTCTGGTTGGTCAGTGAACGTTGAAGGTCTATGATAACACCGCAGCAGCACTGCGTACCGGTATGAACCAGATTAGAGCCAACACACAGGGATTAGACACACGGCACGTCGCTCCCTGCACTTTCTTTAGTCTGGCTCAGGTCTCCTAATGGAAAAACCATAAAAGAAGAAAGGCGATAACAATAACACAGGCTCTCTCTCTCTTTCCCCAACTCTCTCTCTCTGTATCTGTCTCCCTCTCTTCAACTCACTCTCTCTCTCTCTCTCTTTCCCAACTCTCTCTCTCCCTCTCCCCCCCCCCCCCCTCTCTCTGGTGCCACTCTATCTCGGTCTGTCTCCTGGATCTGACACTAACCTCCCCCCTCCCTCCTCCCCCTCCCCACCCACATCCCGACCTCAGACCTCCCCTTCCTCCTCCTCTCCTTTCCTCCCACTCCCCCATCGCTGCTTCACTGTCCCATCACTCCCTCACTCCCCTCTCTCTCTCTCTCTCTCTCTCTCTCTCTCTCTCTCTCTCTCCCCTTCCTCTCTCTCTCTCTCTCTCCTTCTCTCTCTCTCTCTCTCTCCCCTTCTCTCTCTCTCTCTCTCTCTCTCTCTCCCCTTCTCTCTCTCTCTCCCCTTCTCTCTCTCTCTCTCTCTCTCTCCCCTTCTCTCTCTCTCTCTCTCTCTCTCCCCTACTCTCTCTCTCTCTCTCTCTCTCTCTCTCTCTCTCACTCTCTCTCTCTCTCTCATGCTCAGCTACTAAATTATCTGTCCAGCCCCCCCCCTCCTCCCCAAAACCACACACACACCCTATCCCCTTCCTGCCCTAGGTCTTACCGCAGCCTAGAGAGATGAGGTGTGTGTGTGTGTGTGTGTGTGTGTGTGTGTGTGTGTGTGTGTGTGTGTGTGTGTGTGTGCGCGCGTGTGAGTCTGTGCGTCAAAACGGTGCAAACTATGCAAAAACTCACATCCTCCCCACTTCTCATTTGATATCTCGGGGGGAGGGGGGTGGTGGATGAGTCAGGGGGAGGTCATGTCCAAATGTCACTTTAGAGGTTATGAAGGGTCGGGGGGGGGTTGTCTCTAAGTATTTCTATGTCTGTAAGTGTGTGCGCATGTGCGTGTGTGTGTGTGTGTGTGTGCGTGCGTGTGTATGTGTTGGTGTTCAGGGGGGTTACTGAGTCACGCGGGCGAACAAATCATTCTGGAGCTGGAATCCATTATTACCACAGAGAATATGGGCCAAAATTAACCCTCTGTCTCTCTCCCCCTCTCTCTCTCTCTCTCTTTCTCTCTCTGTCTCTCTCTTTCCCTCACTCTCTCACCCTCCCTCCCTCCCGCTCTCTCTTTCATCCTCTGTCTCTCCCTCTCGCTCCCTCCCTCGCTTTCTCTCCCTGTCTCTCTCCATTCCTCCACTCTATGTTTCTCTCTCGGTCTTTCCCCCATCTCTCTCTTCCTCATTCTCGCTCTCATTCTCTCCTCCTCGCTCTCTCTCTTTCTCTCGCTCTTTCTCCCTCTCACCCTCTCGCTCTCCCTCTCCCTCTCTCCTAAACTTCTCTCTGTTGAGAGCGGCTCAGCAGCAGAAGTTTTCCAGGCGTTGTGAATCGTCAGACTTTGGCCACACTGAAAACCAGAACCCGACCAGAATTCCCCCGCTCCTCAACCAGATCATATCGCTGTCCAGGGGCGTCTGACGGCTCAATACTGGATGTTTCACGCCGCCGGGTTAGCGCTGGGGGGGGGGGGGGGTCGTGCGAGAAACTGAAACGTGTCAAATAAATACATTAAGGTTTTCTGAACCTGCCATCCTCGACCAATCAGATCTGTTCTGGCGAACGACCAGCAGACCTTCAGATCCAACCTTAACCCACAGCCCCGATGGACCCGAGTGTCTTCTGGACCCTAGACCCCCCACCAGATCCGGATCACCCTCTAGTCCTCAGAGACCAGAGTCCCTGTTTGTCCCCTACGTTCTGGACCTCCGGGGCAGAACCACGGAGGCGGGACCACCCCGGCTACGACCCCAGAGGAATGGATCCGCCGCAGGGACGCCATCGCCCAGCGAGCAACCACGACCTCACGACGATCATGACGCCCTCCGTCCCGCCCACGCTAGCCTGAGGCCCCGCGCAGGTCCTCACAGCGAAACACGAGGAGGCACGCAGCCTCAGCGCGGCCGACCGCGGAAAAATTAAAATACTTTCTGTAATCATAACGTGGGTCAGGAATAAACCTGACTCCTTCTCCTGACTTCCTCCTCCGGGTCTGTCGTGGTGTGTGTCGTGAGGAGCGAGGCAAGGGCGGCCCGGGTCGGTTTGGGGCCGGCCACAGAGAACAATGGAGTGGCTGCTAGACACGGGAGACCCAAACAGGAGGACCAGGCGGGGGGGTCGGAGGGACTTCTGTTCTGACGGGCCCGGGCTCTGCGGAGGGACAGCCCGGGTCAGGACAGTCCGAGCGGTCGGAAGGGCCTGGGGTCCTTTCCTCTCTCTCTCTCTCTCTCTCTCTCTCTCTCTCTCTCTCTCTCTCTCTCTCTCTCTCTCTCTCTCTTTCTCTCTCTCTCCTCCCTCTCTCCTCCATCTTGTCCCCAGACCACCTACAAGGAGAAACCAGTTTCTGCCTAGTTTCCTTCAGAACATGATAGGGTCAAACCAAAACGCATGCACACACACACAGCCACACAAACACACACACACACACACACACACACACACACACACACACACACACACACACACACACACACACACACACACACACACACAGAGTGAAGGGACAGGAACAGGGAACTGGCACTGAGAACAATAGCAACCATTAGAAGACGATTTGAAACCTCTCCCTCTGTGATGCAAACACTCTATTTTTAAAACGTTCAGGAATGGAGCAGAATTAGAATGTCTTCAAAATGACCCAAAGACGACAGAGACAAAGAACGCTTCACAGCGAGGTACCACAGAGGAGCAGAGTACCTCAGGCTGGTTGTGCGGTGGACTGTGTTGTTCTAGAGTGTGTTGTACTGGATGCATGGCTGTGAAGGCCTAACGGTGTCAGGCTTGAGCTCAACAGAACCAGTCAGATGAACCAGCAAACCCCTTGACATGCACCTGGACCCACTGCAAGTTGCTTTGCATATAAGCATCTGCTAAATCAATAAACAGCTACATATATCCAGCAGCGCCTTACCCACAATGCCTTGTAGCGCCTTGGCAAACACAAACTGACCCCCCTGCCCAAACCTCCCACCGACAGCTTTGTCCAATCACGTCGCATCGCAGCTATAGCCCTCTGACGGGGGGCTCCTGTCTGGACGGCGGAGGGCGAGAGGAGTCTTGGAAACACACTCCTAAATCTGTCAGCCGCTGACGGCACAGACAGAAAGCAAAACAAGCACGCCCCCGCCGTGCGGCCGGGGTCAGTGTAACACTCTATCTGTGGAGGCAAAACAAAGGAAGCCCCGTTCACACACACGGGGTGCGTTGGATTTCAGGCCGAGGGGACAGAGCGATCGGAGGACCCCTCCCCTCCTCCTTCATCTCTCTCTACTCTCTCCCTCCCTCGCTCTAATCTTTATCAACTAAAATAAACATTAATAAAATGAATTTAAGTCTCGCTCTTCGCTTCTCCCTCCTCTACTCGTTTGCCCTCACTTCTCCTCCCCCCCTCTCTCTCTCTCGCTCTCTTCCTCTCCTCCTGTCTCCCTTCCTCTCTCCATCTCCTTTCTCCCCCCTCTCCTGACTCTCTCCTCTTTCTCTCCCTTAACTCTCTCGTCAGCTCTCTCTCCTCTACTCTTTTTGCACTCACTCCTCCTCCCCCCCTCTCTCTCTCTCTTCCTCTCTCCATCTCTTGTCTCACCCCTCTCTTCTCTTTAACCCCCCCCCCCTCTCCCTGACCAGGAGGGACCAGGAGAGACCAGGAGAGACCAGGAGCCAACCCTTGAAGAAGTCTTCATGTTGCTCCAGAGAGAGAGAGAGAGACAGAAGAGGAGGTGAGACAGGAAGTAGGAGGGGGCGAGTAGGAGAGAGGAGCGGGAGGAAGAGGAGGAGAGAGAGGAGGAGGAGCCGAGAAAGTCAGATAGAGGAGGAGCAGGAGGAGGTGAACGAGGGGAGCGTTGGTGACGAGAAACAGGGATGGAGTTGGGGTGGGGGGGGGGCCCAGTGCCCCAACACGCTGGCCCCTGTGTACGGCCCTGGAGGTCAGCGGGGTTATTGGTTACAGCTGTGGTTTGGCTGCCGTGCCGACGACCTCTGAACTCCACAGAGGGTTGGCCTCTCTGACTGCAGGAACCCTCTCTCTCCTAGAGATCTAGGGTCTCTCTACACATACGTCCCTCTCTCTCTCTCTCTCTCTCTCTCTCTCTCTCTCTCTCTCTCTCTCTCTCTCTCCCTCTCTCTCTCTCCCTCTCTCTCTCTCCTTTATGTGATGGCCTCTCTACCCTTCAATATTAAACATCCTGCAGTCAACTGCATACAATCATGCCATAGACAAAACAGTGCAGAGTTTTCAGCAGATGGGAAACTTTCCAATCTCTCACACAACGGTATCCGGGTTGACACCACTACATCTCAGGCCCTGACAGCTGCATCACTGCTGCTCCGTAGACACTCCCTAGACCTGGGGTCCAGGCCCGCGATGAAACCCAGTCCGAGCAGGAGGTCTAGGAGCAGGGCTCTGCTTTTTTCTTATAAACCCAGTCTCCAGAAGGACAGATCAGCATCTCCACTCTCGAACATATGATGCTGCCGCCCGGCTGGACGGACCTCTGAGTTATTTCGGCGGAGAAGATTGCGCCAAGTGATCCGTGATTGCAATAAAGTTTGAATTGTTCTCAGAATGAACGATGTCCTAACTGAATTACAGCTTCAACGGTTCCTGTGGTTAAAGAGAAGTTCATAGCCACGGTCAAACGCATTCTGCTTCTCTCAGACTTTTTAGTCTTTCAACTGATTTTTCCCCCCTACATTTCTTTCAATATTTCCTCGTCATTCACACGAGAAAACACAAACCACATCCAGCGCCCTGACGAAGCACATCTCTGCTCGGAAAACAACTCAATACGCAACAACTGTCAGTACACAAAATCAGACCAAAGTATCATCTGGCCTGTAAACGCACGGCCCTCTTCAGTCTTTCAGCGCAGAACTTTCCAAAAACCCTGAAACAAAATCACATGTTGTTTCATTTAAGGGGTGTCTTAGCCTTAGCCACCAAACCGAGCCTTAGCATTCCACTGTTTAAACCTGACAGAAGTTAGCGCCCCCCCCCCCCCCCCCCCCCCCCCACTATCCCCTTCAGGGAGCACGCTCGCCAAGTCTCCAATGAGGAGCATCCCATAATACTCTTTCAATGGACGGCTTAGGTTTCACTCTGGGAGATCTTCTCTTCACTCTCCCTTGCCCTCCACATCTTTCAGAGGGTCTTAAGAGGTCAGCTGATTTTAATGGTCACTTATTGGAGCCGCAGACCACCCTGTCGTTGGAAAAGCCCCCGGGCGGTAGGGCCTGATGAGATACCAGCCAGACGTGATGCAGCATCAGAGCATATCAACAACGCTCCTTCGGCGGGCGACACTGAGGGAAGCAGCCACGGGTCTTAACCCCGCCTCGCGGGTTCACTGGTTTACAGGGTTTTAAAAGTTGCAGCCCTTTTCCAGTCAGTCCCTGATAAGACTGTTCCACATTATAAACGCAATGGGCACAGTTCATGTCCTCTCTGAAATAGCCTCAGTATGAGCGGAAGTTAAATAATAAGTGCAAAGTTTCATGTACTGGCCAGTATTGAGTATTGGAAGCACAAAACAACAGTGTTTAAATGCTAAAGAAGAAGACCTTCTCTCTCGTATCCAAGAACGCTTTGGTTGAACAGAGCCACCCACACAGCTGAAGAAACGCCATTAACGCGCCCGACGGGTGGATCTGTTTTAACTCTCCCACCGCAGGAGCTCCGACCCTCGCTCGTGTGGTGAAAGAAAGGGCTTCAACACAAGCAGCAGTGCTGCGCCAAACAACAACAAACAAACAACAGCTCCACTAAACACAGCAGACCGAGGGGGGAGGGGGGGGGGCGACTCACCTCAGCACGCTGTGTCCTGGGCTGGCTGGCGTCCGTCTCGATGGCGTACACATCCAGCAGGTAGAGGTCCGAGCCCTGCTCGCGGTCAAGCTCGGCCGCCGTCTGGATCACGCCGCTCTGCCGGTCGATGCTGAACAGCCGGCCCACCGCCTTGCCGTGGCTGCGGACCGCCACGATGAAGAACTCCACCTTGGTGCCGGAGCCCCTGGGGCTGGAGGCGTCCAGCGAGATGACGTTGGTGCCCGGCGGCTGGCCCTCCTTCAGGATGGTGATGTACTTGGGCTGGGAGAACACGGGCCCGTCTCCGCCCTGCAGGATGATGGTCAGCTCGGTGCGGGATGTCTTGCGCTCGGCGCCGTGGTCCGTGGCCGACACGGTGAGCGTGTACACCAGTCGGGACGGCAGCAGCTGGGACGCCAGCCGGATGTCCCCGCTGTAGCGGTCCATGATGAAGGTGTCGGCGTCCCCCCGCACCAGGTCGTACTCCACCTCCCCGTTCGACCCCTCGTCGGGGTCAAAGGCCACCACCGTGGTCAGGATCGACCCGATGACGATGTTGGGCTCGGCCACCAGGGCGTTCTGCGACACAAAGGCGGGGACGTTGTCGTTCAGGTCCGTCACCCAGATGGTGACGTTCTTCAGGGCGAAGCGCCGGAACTCGACGGGCACGGCCTGGTCCGTGGCCTTGATGGTGAGCTCAAACAGGTTGGAGAACTCCCTGTCGATGTCTCTGTTGGTGTAGATGAGCCCGGTGCCGGGGTTGATGCTGAAGTGCCCCCCGCGGGGCGTCTGCTGGACGATGGAGTACTCCAGCTGCCCGTTGATGTCCGCGTCAGTGTCGTGGGCTGTGATCGTCATGACCGAGGCGGAGATGGGGAGGTTCTCAGCGATGGATTTGAAAATGTCCCCCGGAGTGAAGATGGGGGGGTTATCATTGAAGTCTCTCACGTGGATGACGACTGGGATGGAGGAGGAGCGAGCCGGCCGGCCGTTGTCTCTGGCCGTGATGTTGAGCTTGTAGAACGACTGCGTCTCAAAGTCCAGCTTCTTCACCAGGAAGACGCTGCCGGTGTTGGCGCTGATGCTGAAGGTGCCGTGGTTGTTTGTGGCTGTGATGCTGTACGTGATGTCGGCGTTGGGGCCCGAGTCGGCGTCGGTGGCGGTCACGGAGGCTACCAGCTCTCCGATCCTCATGTTCTCCAGAACGTCCACGGACAGGGAGGACTTGGGGAAGGCGGGGGAGTTGTCGTTCTCATCCAGGATGCTCACGCTGAGCATACAGGAGGAGGACAAGGGCACCTTCCCCCCGTCGACCGCCAGGATCTTCAGAGAGTAGTGGGAGGTGGACTCATAGTCCAGTGCTCCAACCAGAGTGATCTGACCAGAGCCACTGTCAATCACAAACTGGCCCTCCTCGTTGCCCTCTGCGATGTGGTACCCCACAAGTCCGTTTTTGTTCTCGTCCACGTCGGAGGCCGAGACCCGGAGCACTTGGGTCATGTTCTGGGCTGACTCCGAGATGGAGGCCTGGTAAATGTCTTTGGTGAACTTTGGCGAGTTGTCGTTGATGTCTTGAATGTAAACTTGCACTTTTGCCTGGTCCCTGAGGGGCTTGGGGAGCCCCTGGTCTGACGAAATGACCGTGAAGCTGAACCCAGCGGCGCCTCTCTGTCTCATGAGGGACTCGCGGTCCAACTGCAGAGTGCTCGTCAACTCCCCGGTGATGGCGTTCAGCTCAAAGTTGGGTTGTGGCAGCTCGAATGTATATCTGATCTCACTGTTTGGGCCAAAGTCTTTATCCTGGGCGCACAGCCGCCCAGCCAGCGAGCCTCTGGGCTGCTCTTCCTCAAAGTGGAACACATAATTGGTACTGTTGAAGAGCGGTCGGTTGTCATTCACGTCGTCCAGGATGACGCTGACGTTGACACTAGCACTTAGAGGTTCAACGGCGCGGTCTTTCGCCACCAGCACCAAGTTATATCTGTCGCGGAGCTCTCTGTCTAGCTCCGCTTTGATGTACAGCTGGCCGTCGGGGAAGACACCAAACATGTCACCTGTGTTGCCGTCCACGATGTCGTACACAATCTCGCCGTTCAGCCCCGAGTCCTTGTCCGTGGCGTCCACCTTGAAGAAGCGGCTGTTGACAGGCTCCGACTCCGGGATGACCACCTCGTACGACAGCTGGTCGAAGGTGGGGGAGTTGTCGTTAACGTCGTACACGCTGACGGTGAGGATGAGGCTGGAGGTGTGCCGGGGGACCCCCGTATCGGAGGCCATCACCTCCACCTGGTAGGAGCTGGTGGTGACCTCCAGCGGCCCCGTCAGGGAGATGAGGCCGTGCTTCTCATGGATGTGGAACAGGCCCTTGGGATTCTGCTTCAGGCTGTAGACCACCTGGCCGTTGGGGCCCTCATCTGGGTCGGATGCCTGGGCCTGGAAGATGGCGTGGCCCGTGCCCCAGTTCTCCACAGCGCTGACGTGCTCCACGGCATGCAGGAAGTGGGGGGCGTTGTCATTCAGGTCCTTCACGGTGATGTTGACCAGGGCCTCTCCGGTGATCTCCCCACCCCTGGCCACCACTTTCAGCTGGTAGAACCCTTGCTCCTCTCGGTCCACCTGGCTGGCCGCGGCTATCTGCCCGCCGCCGCTGATGGCGAAGACCCCCCGCTGGTCCCCGGAGGTGATCAGGTAGGTGATGTTGGTGTTGAGGTCCACTGTGGTGGCGGACACTGTCCCGATCACCGCTCCGATGCCCACGTTCTCGAACATGACGAAGCTGTAGCCCTTCTGGCTGAAGGTGGGGGGGTTGTCCTGCGTGTCTATCACTGTGACGGTCACGATAGCCTGGGTGTGGGACCTCAACCCCCCTCCGTCCACCGCCGTCACCTGCAGCTGATAGGCCGTCTTCTCCTCTCGGTCCAGAGACACCAGTGTGCTCACTCGGCCCGTGTTGCTGTTGATGTGGAACTTGGCCGTGTCTCCGGCCGTGATGATGTACTTCACCGTGCCGTTACGACCTAAGTCGGGGTCCGTGGCGAGAGTGGTGGTCACGTAGGAGCCCGGCGGCTCGTTCTCCTTCACGTTGGCGAAATACTGCACGGGGTAGAACACGGGCCTGTTGTCGTTGATGTCCCTCAGCGTGACATTGACCCTGCCCACCGAGTGGAGAGGAGGGCTGCCGCCGTCCGCCGCCCGCACGTGGAGCAGGAAGGAGCCCTGGTCCTCGCGGTCCAGCTCCGCCGCCGTGCTCAGTCTCCCCGTCGACGCCTCCAGGCGGAACAGCTCCTGCACAGCGGGGGGCGTCTCGGCGTCAAAGGTGAAGCGCACGCTGCCGTTGGTGCCCAGGTCGTCATCGGAGGCGGTCAGCAGCAGCAGCTCGCTGCCCGCGGGGGCGTGCTCCGCCAGGGTCACGTGGTATGACCTCTGTGCGAAGGTTGGCACCTGGTCGTTGACGTCGGTGATGTTCACCAGCAGCTGTGTGTAGGAGATCTTGGGCTGCAGCCCCTGGTCCTTGGCACTGATGTTGAGCACAATGTGGGAGGCCTCCTCACGGTCCAGCGGCGCCGCGCTGGTCACCAGGCCACTGTTCTCGCTGATGGAGAACCAGCCCCGGGCGTTCCCGGACACCAGCGAGTAGCGCAGGTTGGCGTTCTGCCCGGAGTCGCCGTCGGTGGCCGACACCCCTTTGATGTAGCTCCCCGTGGGGATGTCCTCACTGATGTCCACCCGGTACTGAGCCTCCTGGAAGATGGGCGGGTGGTCGTTGATGTCGTTCACAAAGATCATCAGGCTGGCGAAGGAGGAGCGGGCCGTGGGGTGGCCGTTGTCCGACACCGACACGGTGAGGTTGTAGGAGGAGATCCGCTCCCGGTCCAGAACGCTCGCCACTTTGATCAGACTCAGGTTAGGAACTGGAGAGGTGTGGACCTCAAAGTGTCGCTGCTCGTTGCCCCCCAGTATGGAGACGGAGATGTTCCCGTTGGCCATTGGCGAGTCGGAGTCCGACACGGTGAGCAACGCCACCACGGTGCCGATCTGGGCGTTCTCATCCACGGATGCAAACTTAGAGGTCGTGGGGAAGTATCTGAACTTGACCACTGGGTCGTTGTCATTCACGTCTTGGAGTTTAACGGTGGCCTCCGTCCGGCCAGACAGGGAGGGCACCCCGTTGTCTACAGCATGAACCGTCAAAGAATATTCTCTTTTGCTCTCAAAGTCCAGTGGCTCTTTAATGACAATAGTACCGGCTTTGGGGTCGATTTGAAAAGGCGTCCCGTCGTCTAGGAAGTATCTCACGTCAGCGTTAACTCCATCGTCCAGGTCTGAAGCTGTGATCTGAAGCACACTGGAGCCCACGGCAGCGTCCTCAAACACGCTGGTCTGATACTGCTCCTGGTTGAACACAGGGGGGTTGTCGTTTATATCCTGGATGGTCACGTTCACCTGGAGGTAGCCGAACCGCTTAGGGTCACCCTTGTCCTCCACCTCGATCAGGAGCTGGTAGATGGGGGTGACCTCTCTGTCCAGGCCTCCTGCTGAGACGAGGTGTAGGAAAGCCCCCTCGCCACTAGGGTTGACTGTAACATCCAGACGGAACCGCCTCTGCTCGTTGCCGTTCACTATCCGGTACGTGGTATGGTCCACCCCGTTGCTGCCGATATCCGAGTCCGTGGCCGTGTCCAGGATGACCTGCCGGCCGCTGCTGGCGTCCTCTTTGAACGAGACCACGATAGACTCGTCGGGGAACACCGGGGAGTTGTCGTTAATATCCAACACCAGGATCCGCACCTCCGTAGGGTAGGTGGGCTGGCTGGAGAGCACCACGACGTTGATGACATCACTTTGCAAAACTTCCCTGTCGATCACCCTGGAGGTGTAGATGGCCCCGGTGGAGCTGTTGATCGCAAACAGTCTGTGGGTCTCACTGAAGCGGTAGGTGAAGCCCGGGCGCGTCTCGATGGTCCCCACATGCGTCCGGACCGGCTGCTCCTCATGGACGCGGAACTCCTGGCGGACCTGGCTGGAGGCGGAGTACTGGGACAGGGTCCATAAGAGCAGTAAAACACCGTGAAACCGACCTAGAGCCCGACCTGTGAGCGCCATGGTTGATGAGCCCAGTCCACCTTTCTTCTCAGACAAAGTCCATGCCTATAATGCATCCACTCTCTGGACTCTGTAAACTACTACAGCATGGTATGGAGCAGAATCCCCAAGTAGCGGTGCGTATTATCCAACCCTGTGCGTAAATACTGCAAAGTATTCCCAAAGTCTCGCTTTAATAATCCTCTTTAGTCCTCATGAAGGCACCAAGGTCCCGGGACGGAAAGAAACAACAGTAGACTCCTGCAGGACTATCGATCCCGGTGCGCGTCTTCTCGGGGATAAGTTCCTCACCTTATTATAGTAACTCCTCTCCCGCAAAAAGCATCTTCCGATTCTCGCTACCTAAAACGTTATTCTACAAAACAAGAAGGAAGAAGGAATTAAATCCACTCCGGTCAGAGGTATGGGAGCGCGTTGCAGGACGCGCACAAAGTGGATCCAAAGTGCTCCAGGTTGAACTCCTCGCCGTCTGTATAACGGTGCATGTTGTACTCAGTCCCACTAAGTTAGAACAAAGCTGGAGTTAGTCAACTCCCTCCCATCCGCATTGTGATTGGATGAAGGCGGACTCCAGCCCGCCTCCTCCTCCCTTCCTCTCCGTCTCTCCCCCCTCCTCTCGCTCACTCCCTTCCCTCTCTCCCCTTCTCTCACCTACCCCCCTCCCTTCCTCTCCCTCCCCAAAACCTCTCTCTCTCCTCCTCTCTCCTCTTCCCGCTCTCTCTATCCTTATTCCTATCCTCCCTCTCTCACTTCCTCCCTTACCCTAAAGCTCTCCCCCCCCTCTCTCTCTAGCCTTTTTGCCTCTTCCTCCCTCTCTCACTTCCTCCCTGTCCCGTGGAGAGAGAGAGAGAGAGAGAGAGAGAGAGAGAGAGAGAGAGAGAGAGAGAGAGAGAGAGAGAGAGAGAGAGAGAGAGGTGACAGGGAGAGGGGCGGGCTTCAGCCTCTCTCCAGTCTGCTATAGCTGGCTGTCAATCAACCAGGTGGGACAGGTAGATGCATGATAACCTAAAGTGTAGGTTATTATAAATGATCAAAACAACAACCTTAATCTGTTTTGGTCCTAGACAGATTACTGTCGTCAGGTAGGCGTCAGCCATTGGCAAATCATTGGATTGTTTGCATTGGAGTGAACAGGTAGGGTAACTGGGTTAACAACAATTCAATGAATTGATGGTTAATGCAATGAATGGATGATAGTGAATGATGACTGCAGTCCACCCTGGGTCTTGATCCCGTCTACCTACAAAAGGCCGGCATCAATTATATATGGCGCAATTAATGTGTTATTCAGTCAAATACACAACAAAATAAACGTTATTACTCATAAAGTCAAACAGCCAATCTGATTCCAATCCCCAAAGCAGAAGAAAGAGTTCAGGACCCTCTTCTGCAAATACTGCAGGAAAGCAGCCCCATCTAGCGGCCTTATAGCGTAGTGCATAGCTTTCCAAATCCATGCATAGGCGTTTATGATAATCATATTACGGTTATGTCTGCTAATCCCTTGAATTATATATTGGTTTAATTTGAAGGAAGGAGAGCAAGAACTAAATAAAAAGAGAAAGAAATAAAGGAAAGAACAAAGAAGTAAGAAAGAAGGATAAGCAAGAAAAATAGAAGGAAATGAAGAATCAAACGTTATCTACACCTCAGATGATCGAAGGATGTGTTGGTTGCGTGGACACGTCTGAGATTAGAGCTGGACTGATTATGATACAGTCTGTGTGGGCGGACAACAGGGTCAATTCGGCACCGCAGTGCTGGAACGAGCTCCCTGCCGACTTCGGGACCGCAGAGTCGCTTACCAGCTTCCGCAAAAGACTCAAGAAGACTCACTTCTTCAGAGTTTACCTGGATTCTGCATAGGATCTACTTTCACGTCTTGATATGAATATCAATATGCCATTCCGGTATCATCATGTTGGAGGACTTTATTTCGTATGGACATGATGGTAAAAACAGGTGGAATCCAATGCATGGCTGCAGACCTTCAGTGTGCAGACGGCGTTCGGGGCCCAGGAGGTTGAACCACGGTCGCATTTTAGACCAGCGTCGCTGCCTCGGCCAGCAAGGCCTTTAAATAATCCTTTCATGATCTGAAATCAATCATATACCTGTCTGCTATTCATGTTTTGAGGAAGTCCGAGTCTGAACATCCATGAAGGATAACTTCACCATCGGTGGACAGTAAGTATTCTAGTGTTTCCCAACTTGAGGTCCGCGTGCCGTAGGAGGCACGGTTCCGTCAGGTTCCAGTGGGTACGTTTAAAAACTTCTTGGTTACCTCCAAAACAACATCTATTCAATGTATTTTTTTATTTTTATATATTTTTTTTAAAGGGAAAAGTCGAAGAAGCATGAAATTCCCCCCTTAAAACCTATCATCGGACGGCCGATTCAAAGCCGTCATATCACAAAGGGGACGCCTGGAGCGATGTGTAACATAAAGCAGCCCTCTCCGCGCCCTGCACACCGCAATGGGACCCTACCACGTGCAAATTGATGAGTGACACATATAGGGCGTGCAGACCCTAAACTCTGAGGCTGAACCTGAAGCAATAGGAAACACAGGTAATGAGATGCCAATGTTAGCCGTAGCCGTCTCCATTCCCCGGAGCCCTGGCCTTCAGTCAGTCGAGAGATTGGTGGTTTTACAAGCTAATCATTGGTGGAGGAAGGTCGCAGGAGCACGCAGTGTTCATTTGACAGGCACCCGGGACAGAAAGGGTCATTGTGTGGAGCAGGAGGCAAGAGAAGCTCGCCTTTTCTCTAATGACCAGTGTTGGGAACGTTACTTTAAAAAAGTAATTAGTTATAATTACTCACTACTTGTTCCAAAAAGTAACTGAGTTAGTAACTGAATTACTCTATAATAAAAGTAACTAATTACCAGGGAAAGTAACTATTTGCGTTACTGTAAAAAAAAAGAAAGTTGCTATATGTCAAAGAATTTGGATTTTTCTGGGCAGTTTTCACTTGGCCTTAATGTGTTAAATGGTTGAACTGCCCATTCAAGGCCCTTATATGCTTTCAGCTGAGGCCCCGTCCACACTAACCCGGGTAAATCTACAAACGCATAAATATTTATCCGTTTAGCCCAAGAATTCCGACACTGAAAACGATGCTTTTCGAAAACGATCGCTGAGGTGGATGAATTTGAAAACGCTGGGTTCGCGTTGTAGTGTGGACAGGGTAGATGGAGGCTTTCAGAAACGATGACGTTAGGTTGCTATGACACTGCCATGACACTGCCACAAGCTTGCGCTCGAGACCGAGATGCTCATCAAAAAAATGGCAGGGGAAATACAACTGATGATCTCTGTACAATGTATTAATTTATCTCCAGAAACAACTACACGTATTGGCTCAAACATATTCGTTGCTCCAACGCCGGAGTCGAGCGCTGTACTTGAGGTTCTTCAGTGATGGTAAAAAACCCGAAAGACGACAGTTCTGAACAAGACCGGGTCGAAAATGATTAAACAGCTAATCAACTGTAAACATCAGCTGATCGCACGCCTGTAACCTAAACAGAGAGGCGTGGCAGAGTTACGTAACCATGACAACAACTGTTTATCAAAATAATTTCAGTGTGGAACGTGGATGCAAAACATTCCGAACATTTACCCGGGTTAGTGTGGATGGGGCCTGAATTTCAATATGCTTGGTTGCAAAGGCTGTGGAACATCTGCCGAAAACTACTGAAAATGCCAACTTTTCATCAGATTGCTCCGGACTCGCCATTTCTGCTGCTTCATCGAATCCGTTTGGTGTGTGCGTTTGCGTGTGTGTGGTGCGCGTGTCCTGGCTTGTGTGTAAAAACACTGGCTCCGATTGGCTACCATGAAACATGACTCTGCCTTAGCCAATCATAATCGCTTATCTCGTTGTTAACCCACCCGGTCGCCTCACTAGCAGTTTGTGTTTGGAGCCAGGAGTGCGTTCGGGTTACGCAGTTCATTCAATCAATTCATAGTAATGCACTGCATTTTTCGTACAGTAACGGTAACGGCGTTGTAACGACGGAAATAGTAATTAGTTAGATTACCCCGTTACTGAAAAAATAACGGCGTTACCTAACGCTGTTCTTTTAAATGGCGTTATTACCTACACTGCTAATGACTATTGTAAGAACGGCTTCTTTGAGGGATTTTAACATGACTGGCATTAAATAGCAGCCCTGCTTTCTAGTTACACACACACACAGGCAGGCACACACACACACACAAGCATGCACGCACACACAGGCACACACTAACACACACAGACAAATGCACAAGCGCACTAACACACACATGGGTGTTTAAGCCTGTGTCATCAGTCAACGACCCCGCCTGCTGAAACGTTAGAAACCTTCAGATCGTGGCCTTCTGCTGGTGTTTTGCACAGCGCTGCTCTAGAGATGTCAATGCTTTTTCCTCTTCTCCATCCAGCAGGAGTCCCAGACTAGTGATGGGTCGTTCGCGACCAAATCAGTTCGAATGAACAAATCAATCAACCAGCTGATCAATCAAAACAAGAACGAACCGAAGTGATTCTTCTCACTCGTTCGTCTTGTTCGTTCTCAGTCTCGACTCCTCCCGGACCCACTAGCCGCTGAGTCGCTGACTCGCTGTTTGTTCACTGACTGTGAGTGGTGAAGGGGGAAGAGGCTTAGTGAGCGAGCGTACGATAATACAATTCAATATCACTGAAATGGTAAATGCATGCTGTCTTTGTATTTTCTGTGTCATGCCAGATTAATAAAATATTTGAATGTCTCCTTGATCTGTCTCGTTCTCAAGCACGCAACACTGCACCCAAACCTTCAATGCTTAATCAAGTATTATCTTGCTGATATGTTAAACACCCAGTAATCAACTACAACCCCCCATCCCGCTGCGTTTGGTTAAAATTGTAATGTTGTGTTGATTGATGACCGACTTCCACGATCGTTTGAGAATGAGAACGAGGGAGGAGCTAAGTCTGACTGACTCGGCTGAGAACCGTGCGTTCCATGATTTGATTCACCCCTACCGGAAACGCGACTGAACGAACGAACCAACAAATGATTCTGAACGATTCTTCTTGGCGAACTGACCTATGCGAACTGAATCAAGGAAAAGAATCATGAAATCCATCACTATCTCAGACTGCGCTCAGCCAATAGCGTGCGGGCGGGGGATACGCTATGGATCGCCGCAGTTTGTTATTGCAGCTCGTCTCTGGGCGAACAGATGTTATTAACCAACAACAACAAAACGTCTTCTTCTTGTTGGTTTTTGTGTGCGTTCAAAATCGCCAGGTGGTTTTTGACGATGAAAGAGGAACCTACTATTGTTCTCCGTTGTTTTTGTAATTCTTTCAGTTTAAAATCACAGATCTAGTATTAAAACATGTACATTGTAATCCAGTTGTGCCAGACTGGGTGGCCCCGCCCATTCTGCCGGCGATTTGAGTTCGCCCTGCACAAGGGTCTGGAGAAGAGCAATACATTTCTTTCTGCTTCCGATACGTTTTTGTGGGAGCTAATCCCCAAGCTGGCTTTTCCCCTTGGCGCCCTATTGGCTGGTTTTACACAATGACGAGAGGGAAGCGACGGCAAGCAGCCAATCGCGTACAGAGTCAGTTGAACTATGCCCGTTGATCACGCCTCTTGTGCTGAAGAAAATGACGGCAGCTTCCCCAGACCAACGTGCAATATATAATTGAGCTTGGTCTGGCAAAAGCCAGACTACAGTTGTGCCACAGTAAAGGGAAACCAGAGGAAATATCTGTCCTTGCATTCTCTGACCACTAGATGTCGTCGTTGCACCGCTGTTTCGCTCGGTGGCTGCCCAAGTATATTTAATATTGGGTATTTTATGTACATCAAATCAAATCATTACAATTACTAATGTTATTTATATAATAGTTTAAAGTTTTTATAACATGGTTATTAAAGCTTCAGAGGCTGTCACAACTGTAGGCCTACTGAAAACCCCCCCTTTCCAGATCCCTGCCATGGGGACCCTGAAACAGGTCTGAACCAGGTCTGAACCAGGTCGGAACCCCCCTACTGTATCAGGCCTTCCCACTACCACCCCATGCCCAAAGCCTTTGAAGCAACTTTCGAAACTGGAAGACCTTTTATCGGGCAAACTGCTTGCCTTGTTCGGCCCGGTTGTGTTTCAACTTAACAAAATGAGGGAGATTAGAACACAGAGAGGATTCTGGTCCACCTTTGAAAATAATATGGAACTTTAAACCTGTCTGAGAGGGAGAGAGAGAAGGAGGGAGGGAGGAGGAGAGAGATTGAGGGGAAGGAAGTGAGAGAGGGAAGGAGAGGCAGACGGCTAAAGAGAGAGAGAGGAGGAGAGAGAGTGATACGTTTGGTGTAGGGAGAGGAAGGGAGGGGGTAAGTTAGAGAGGGGGAGAGGGGGAAGGTTAAAGAAAGAGGAAGGGGTGGAGAGGAAAAGAAGGAGATGGCGAATGAGGGAGGGAGAGAAGGAGAGAGAGACTACCTTCAAAGGTTTTGTGCCATGCCAGTGTAGGAATACGTTTTCTACGCCTGTCCTGAAAGAGGCAGAGAGCGAGGGAGGCAGGGACTAACCGCCAGGAGCAGCCTGGGTCATCAAAACCTGGGTCCCCTGAGGTGGAGGTGGCAAAAAAAAAAAAAAAATTGATAGAAAAATATTAGATAGATATTTGGTGCCAGTGTACGCAGAACAGATTCAGAACGGATTAACTGGCGTGTGTCCCCGGCCCCCTTGTGTGTAGCGTAGCTCAGCCTAGCGTAGCCTAGCCTAGCCTAGCGTGTCTCTGACGTGTGCCCCCGGCCCCCTTGTGTGTTGCGTAGCTCAGCCTAGCATATCGTAGCATGGCCTAGCGTGTCTCTGACGTGTGCCCCCGGCCCCCTTGTGTGTAGCGTAGCTCAGCTTAGCGTAGCCTAGCCTAGCCTAGCATGTCTCTGACGTGTGTCCCCCAGTGTTCACGGGGCAGTCCGTGGCCCACCAGCTGCTCCGTCCAGACTGTGAGCCTCATGTTAGCATGTACCATGTCAGGGTTATAACATGATCCACCTTATAGTGGGGCAGATAACCACAAGGATTGTGAATTTTATGATAAAAGCGTCAAATTTGGTATGCTTGTAGCCAAAAAATTAGATTTGGAGGCACAACAAATTTTCAATATGGCGGCCATTTTTCAAGATGGCCGCCAGTGATGACTGTTTTTAGATTCAATTTCACATTAACAATGGATAATAGGTGATAGAAACATACATTTTGGTACAGTTATAGCCAAAGACATGGGGAACATGTAGAGAGATCAAGACTTTTCAATATGGTGGCCATTTTTCAAAATGGCCGCCAGTGACAACTGTTTTTTAGATGAAATTCGACATTAACAATAGATAATATGTGATAGGAGCATCAAATTTGGTACAGTTATAGCCAAAGACATGGGGAACATGTGGAGGGATCAAGACTTTTCAATATGAAAAAAATTAGATATGGAGGCACAACAAATTTTCAATATGGCAGCCATTTTTTCAAGATGGCCACCAGTGACAACTGTTTATAGATAGATAATATATAACAATGGATAATATGTATACAAGCATCAAATTTGGTACCCTTATGGCCAAAAAATACAGATATGGACCCTCATAAATGATCAATATGGCGGTCATTTTCCAAATTGGCTGCCAGTGACAACTGCTTTTAGATCAATTTTCATATTAATGATGAATATTATGTGATGTTGATTATCTATCAATATATCTATCATATAAGATATATGTTGGATTTATCTGCATTGCACTATCATTTAGATTATACTTTTTTTCAAGATGGTGACCAAGATGGCAGCCAATGAGCAAAAAATGGTAGTTGCAATAAAGTTGCATAGATTTCTCTGATTTGGATGATCTTTGTGTCCTTGTATTTTTCTGGATCTGAAGTAAAGTAAATTAACATCATAATTGTTCAGAAGCTGCGATTCAAGACTCAAAATATGTGATAGTCTAAGTAGGTCCAGCGCGGGAAAGTCTATTTAGCACTCCCCTTCACAGTAACAGAGAGCTGTGCATTCTAAGGCAGCTTTTTTGCACCTGCACGGCCTAACACAACCCTTCTTATATTGACAGCATACAAGTTCATAGCTGGACTGGCTGGCATCCTGTGGAGGGCAGACCACTTGTTCTCTTTTAAAATGATGGCAGACATTGTTCCCCATCTGCGTTGACAGCTGAAGAACATGATCATGAGATATGCTCAAGCTCAGGTTGGCCATTCTCTCCCCAAGTTTCCTTTTACGTATGTGGGCATGCAGCATCAGTCCCACGTATATAGGAACTGGTGTCTCCTGTGAAGCATTGTGTCTGACAGAAGCTGCTGTGTCTTGTGTTTGTGCTTGACACTATTGAACTTTAGCATCTGAGCAATTGCAAGCGCAGCTGGAGATGTTGCTTTGGCCATCTGATCTTTGATGCTGGGTCCTTCTAGGATCATGTTCACTAGGTTGAGCAAAATCTATGGCACAGAATCCTCTTGGCATCTTTCAGAGAAACCATTAAATGGTTTGGCCTCACCAAATATGTGACGGCGGACAATCTGTGCAGCATGTGCAATGTGTAAAGCATCTTGATTTCTGTCATGTTCACAGGCTTTTGTAAGGGCACTGCCAATGTCTTCTTCAAAGGCCATCAGGACTCCTTTGCCCTTTGTGTATGCTCACATGTCAGGGAACTCAGCAAGAAGCCTCTCCTTCAGCCGGGTAGAGTCAACCCTATTATCAACCTCTGCGCCTAGCTGTGCCATTCGGGACTTGTAGAGCTCGACGAGTTCAGCTAGACTGTTGACTGGTGCTGTTTCTGCGTCTTGTCTGGTCTCTTCTATATAAAGGACCAACTCAGCAAACGCGATGCTAGAGGCTGATGCTGCCTGTCCCTGCCCATTATCATCAAGATCTTCTAGGTTGGCATCTCTGGCACGATTATAGAGATTTACTGTGGCGTCAAACAATTTTGACTGAAGAACTGTGGAGGAACTCCAGGCCTGAAGGGGGCAGCGCTAACCCAGACATGACAGACAGGACAGGATGTGACATGGTTAACAGACAGGATGTGACCCATGACCTCTTAACAAGCATGGGTATATATTGTTTAGGGTTAGCGTAGCAAGCCCTTTTTGTCTCCTCAGCCTACAAACACAGCTCATGTTCAACTACAGAAGCAACTGGTATGGACTAATTCAAATGTTATGGTTGAAGAAATCATGTTTGCTCTTTTCTGTTTGATTTGGATCTGGTTTGAATGTAAATGTGAAGTCCAAGCTAAATGTAATGGAAATGCTGGCAATTGATACTGATTAAGTTTGTAAACCAAGCAGCAATTACTTTGGAATAACATGAGATGTTTAGTTTAATGATTATGATTTAGATGCATACTGATGTGGAATGTGATTTAATAAGGTAATGGAGGAGTGTGATGCAAAACAGGATGTAGTCCGAAAAATAGTCCAAAACAACCTCTGGCCCAGATATGGGGAAGATGAGGTCGGAGCTGCAATAGAAGAGGCAGAGACAGCATGTGAAGAACTTCAGGGAATACCTGTTTCCACTGTGAATAGGGATTGCTATGAGCTACGGTGGGACAGTGTGAAGAAGCAAATCCAGGGTGCTGCTACAAGCCTATCGGAGTGGGAGATGTGGATTCCAGCGGCACAGAAGGCAAGTCTGGAGGACAGAGTAAAGGAGCTGAAAGCTTTAAAGACCAGACCGGAAGCAAGGAGAGCAGAATTTCTCACAGCACAAAGACTAGCAGAAGTTGTCCTTTTGTTTATTCTTCACCTGAAATTTCACCTTATCTGCCATCAATCTGCTACTTCACCTAATTCCATACAAATATCCAATGTTTCAAGAACCATCAAATCCATTTCAAAGAAAATAAATCACCAGAACGGAACAGAGTTCTCCCTTTGCATTACTGTGTGTTGGTAATGATTGATCATGTGATTTTATTATATTTGCTTCTATGGCCAGCATGTCCCTGGCACTAAGTTTACATAGTAGCTGTGTCTTGAAGTAGGGTAGCACAAGTGCGTACCTTTTTGCCCTACTGGAATGTTGCAGCAGCATGAAGGCCATCATAGCCAGCAGCTTGTTCGCTGAAGAAGCAGTTATCCTGTCTGGTTTCAGATGAGTGGGACCTTGTGTGCTAGGTGTCAGAACTTTCACCTCCTGTGTCCAGTTGTCGCTTCTGTGCTCTTTGCAACATGGTTGCATTGTACTTCAGCTGGCTGGTTTTATGGTATTTAGCTTAATTTGCAACCATGGCTGCTTCAATTCCTTGACCCTCATCTAACCGTCGAAGTGCGAACATTGAAGGGAGCTGTCCAAGTTCATTGAACTTTGTCAAATGCTCTGGAAGTGAACTGTATCCACTCCCCTTGTCGACTCGTGTATTTTGCAATGGGCATGTCAATGCTTCTTCTGCTTTGACTTCCTGACATATTGCAGATTCCAGTCTGTCTTAGATGTAGACCTTTGATCAAAAAGATTCACAACTTTAAAGTTCTTCGCCATTTTCTTAAGTGAAGGCCGAGGAACTATCCTTTTACCACCTTTATTAAAGCACATTAACGTATGGGATACAACAAGGTTCAGATGTGATAACTACCCTACACCTAGCCCGATCATTCATCCAGTGACATTCAATTCCTGTGCGATCTGTACACCTTCCGGGTAACTAAATGAAATTCATTTAAAGCCGCATTACCCTTGGTTGGGCTCTCCGGCACTGGCAATTCCTGTCTATTAAGGTGCGGCTATCTAACTACATGTCATCAACAACTAGATGTGGGGCTAACATTAGATAGCATTTAGGAAACTAAACTACTCTACCACTAAACTATCACAAATAAGCACAACCAGTGTGCCCTGGTTGTGCTTTGACATCCACTCTTTTTAGAGTGGATGACAATTTTATTTTGTGGAAATGTGAATGTACACAAATCTTCACGGACTACCCTAAGTCTAACCCTAACTGATATCTAAATAAGATAAATGCAATTGTATTGAAAGCACTGTTTTCCTAGGCGACCAGGCACGCCCGCCATCTTGAACATTTTTGGTTGGCTGCCATCTTTGCCACCATATTGAAAAAGGAGTAATTCAAATGAAGGTTCCCAAGTGCTTTGCTTAGTAGATAAATTTAACATATATCATATTATGAAAATTGATCTAAAAAGAGTTGTCACTGGCAGACATTTTGCAAAAATGTTTAAATTAAAAATGTATGAAGGGCCCATATCTGTATTTTTTTGCCTTTGTGTCTTTGAGCATAGCTACCAAATTTGATGCTTCTATCTCTTATCCATTAATATGAAATTTTATCTAAAGAACGTTGTCACTGGTGGCCATTTTGAAAAATGGCCACAATATTCAAAAGTCTTAATCCCTCTACATGTTCCCCATTTCTTTGGCTATAATTGTACCCAATTTGATGTTTCTATCACCTGTTATCCATTGTGAATGTGAAATTTAATCTCAAAACAGGCAGTCACTGCCATCTTCGAAATGGCCGCCATATTGAAAATTTGTCGTGCCTCCACAAATAATTTTGTTCGATATGTCTTTGGCTACAAGGTTACCAAATTTGACGCTTTTATCATAAAATGCACAATCCTTATATAATTTCTAGCTAAGCTGCCCCACTATTAGGGTTATAACATGATCCACCTTAGAGTTATAACATGTACACTGATAGGGTTATAACATGATCCACCTTAGGGCTATAACATGTACCCTGTTAGGGCTATAACATGATCCCCCTTAGTGTTATAACATGTACCATGTTAGGGTTATAACATGTACTGCCCCATGTTAGGATTATAACATGTACTGACCCATGTTAGGATTATAACATGTACAGCCCCATGATAGGATTATAACATGTACTGCCCCATGTTAGGATAATAACATGTACTGCCCCATGTTAGGATTATAACATGTACTGCCCCATGTTAGGATTACAACATGTACTGCCCCATGAATGGATTATAACATGTACTGCCCCATGAATGGATTATAACATGTCCTCCCCAGCTCCCCAACAGGGGGCAATGGACTATGACTGTCAATCATTGATTGGGTCCAGCTGAACTATTGATCAGGATCCTGATCATGTGGGATGCAATGATCGGATGTTGATGTTGTTGGTCGGTCCAAAGGGAGATGTTGACATACTAGTACTGTGTGTGTGTCTGTGTTTTTGCCTGTGTGTGTGTGTGTGTGTGTGTGTGTGTGTGTGTGTGTGTGTCATGTAGGAGAAGGGTCGACCTCAGATATTGATCCACTGGTGAGAGAATTGGTCACTTCTAACAGCTCACTGCCAGACTCCTGGTACTGCTCTCTGTAGTACTGCCCTCTGTCCTGGTACTCTCTTTACTGTACTCTCTGTAGTACTGCCCTCTGTCCTGGTACTCTCTTTACTGTACTCTCTGTAGTACTGCTCTCTTTACTGTACTCTGTAGTACTGCTCTCTGTACTGTACTCTGTAGCACATTTAGCAGACGCTGTTATCCAAAGCAACCTCCAGTCCATCCATTGGTCGGTGTTCCTAGTGTTCTGCCTGGTTCTACCCTCCAGTCTGTCCATTGGTCAGTGTTCCTGGTGTTCTGCCTGGTTCTACCCTCCAGTCCGTCCATTGGTCAGAGTTCCTGGTGTTGTGCGTGGTTCCACCCTTAGTCTGTCCATTGGTCAGAGTTCCTGGTGTTCTGCGTGGTTCTACTGTAGAACATCATGCTGCTCAGAGCCGTGTGTCTGCTCTGGGCCCTCACCAGCCCCGCCAACGCCGCTGGTAAGACCCTCAACTAGTAACTCTAACTAGTGAACTGTAACTCTAACTAGTGAACTCTAACTCTAACTATTTAACTGTAACTCTAAGTAGTAACTCTAACTAGTGAACTGTAACTCTAACTAGTGAACTGTAACTCTAACTATTGAACTGTAACTCTAAGTAGTAACTCTAACTAGTGAACTGTAACTCTAACTAGTGAACTGTAACTCTAACTAGTGAACTGTAACTCTAACTAGTGAACTGTAACTCTAACTAGTGAACTTTAACTCTAACTAGTAACTCTAACTCTAACTAGTGAACTCTAACTCTAACTAGTAACTAACTCTAAGTAGTAACTCCAACTCTAACTAGTGAACTCTAACTCTAACTAGTAAACTCTAACTAGTGAACTCTAACTCTAACTAGTGAACTCTAACTCTAACTAGTGAACTCTAACTAACTAGTGAACTGTAACTCTAACTAGTAATTCTAACTCTAAGTAGTAACTCCAACTCTAACTAGTGAACTGTAACTCTAACTAGTGAACTCTAACTCTAACTAGTGAACTCTTACTCTAACTAGTGAACTCTAACTCTAACTAGTGAACTGTAACTCTAACTAGTGAACTGTAACTCTAACTAGTGAACTGTAACTCTAACTCTAACTCTAGTAGCTTAGCCTACCGTGTCACTGACGTGTGTCGCTGGCCCCCTAGTGTGTACCTTATCCTAGTGTAGCATAGCTTAGCCTAGCATGTCTCTGACGTCTGTTCCCGGCCCCTAGCTTAGCGTAGCCTAGCGTGTCTCTGACGTGTGTCCCCAGGCCCCTAGTGTGTAGCGTAGCTCAGCCTAGCGTAGCCTAGCCTAGCCTAGCATGTCTCTGACGCGTGTCCCGCCCCCAGTGTTCACGGGCCGGTCCGCGGCCCACCAGCTGCTCCGTCTCCGCAGGGCCAACACAGGCTTCCTGGAGGAGCTGAAGGCCGGAAACATTGAGAGGGAGTGCAGGGAGGAGATCTGTGACTACGAGGAGGCCCGCGAGGCCTTCGAGAACGACGACCAGACCGTGAGTCCCATGTTAACATGTACCTTGTTAGGGTTATAACATGATCCACCTTAGGGTTATAACATGTAACATGGTAGGATTATAACATGTACTGCACCATGTTAAGATTATAACATGAATTGCCCCATGTTAGGATTATAACATGTTCTAACCCATGTGAGGATTATAACATGTACTGCCGCATGTTAGGATTATAACATGTACTTCACCATATTAAGATTATAACATGTACTGGCCCATGTTATGATTATAACATGTATGCCCCATGTTAGGATTATAACATGTGCTGCCCCATGAAAGGATAAGAACATGTACTGCCCCATGTTAGGATTATAACACGTACTGCACCATGTTAAGATTATAACATGTACTGCCCCATGTAAGGATTATATCATGTACTGCCCCATGTAAGGATTATTACATGTACTGCACCAGTTCTTTGTAACCGTATGTTTCGTAACACATACGTCGTAATGCTTGTTTCGGACTCCATTTTGTGTGTTGTGTGCTAATGCTGATGCTAACGCTACGGTGCTCCCGCCCTGTGCTCCTCAGAGGCAGTTCTGGCAGAGCTACACCGGTGAGCGGCCTCTGTCCTCCCCAGCTCCACGACGGGGGGCAATGGACTCTGAACCAGTCAATCATTGATCGGGGCCAGATGAACCATTGATCATGACTCTGATCATGTGGGATGCACTGATCGGATGTTGATGTCGTTGGTCGACCAAAGGGTGGTGTTGACATCCAAACACTGTGTGTTTGTGTGTGTGTGTATGTGTGCCTGTGTGTGTGTCAGCCCGGGACCCCTGTGCTGCAGAGCCCTGTCTGAACAATGGAACCTGCGTCCCGCTGGACTCCTCCTACCGGTGCAGCTGTAGTGAGGGCTTTGAGGGCCGCGACTGCCAGACAGGTACACAACGCTGCACAAAGCTACACAACACTATACACTCGACACAACGCTACACAACGCGACTGTGAAAAAGAGTTTCCTTGATGCACAATGTGGTTGGTAAAAAGCATACTTTTACTTGAAACAAACAATGCCACAACAATCGATTCACTTGCACAACTCAAGGCTCCCTCCAGTCTAGAACTCTGGCCTTCTTAGAGTTCCCTCTGAGAGTCCTCAGCCATTGCTTTCTTCCGCCACTACTGTTCTGTCAAGGCTTGGCAATGGCTCCCCGCAAGGCTCACGTCAGCAACAAGGAGTTCCAAAGCTATTCCTCCTTCAGGCTCTGGCCAACCCCACAGGACAGCAGTTCAACTCCACCAGTGATCTCTTCTCCTAGCAGGTCTCTTCGCCTACCTGCTCACCTTTCACTGCGGCCCACCTTGAAGCTCCTTGAACAATGTTTTTCGAATGTCCCCTCCACTCGGCTAGAGGAATCATCCCACCGCTGCCACCAAATGTGAAAAAAGAGTTTCCTTGATGCACAATGTGGTTGGTAAAAAGCATACTTTTACTTGAAACAAACAATGCCACAACAATCGATTCACTTGCACAACTCAAGGCTCCCTCCAGTCTAGAACTCTGGCCCTCTTAGAGTTCCCTCTGAGAGTCCTCAGCCATTGCTTTCTTCCGCCACTACTGTTCTGTCAAGGCTTGGCAATGGCTCCCCGCAAGGCTCACGTCAGCAACAAGGAGTTCCAAAGCTATTCCTCCTTCAGGCTCTGGCCAACCCCACAGGACAGCAGTTCAACTCCACCAGTGATCTCTTCTCCTAGCAGGTCTCTTCGCCTACCTGCTCACCTTTCACTGCGGCCCACCTTGAAGCTCCTTGAACAATGTTTTTCGAATGTCCCCTCCACTCGGCTAGAGGAATCATCCCACCGCTGCCACCAAATGTGAAAAAAGAGCTTCCTTGATGCACGATGTTGTTGGTAAAAAGCATATTTTCACTTAAAACAAACAATGCCACAACAGTCGATTCACTTGCATGACTCAAGACTCCCTCCAGTCTAGAACTCTGGCCCTCTTGAGGAGCACCAGAATGGGTGGGGCTCAATTAACCTATGAGCCAAAGCTGCAGACTATTACGGCTAACAGCCAGACTGGAACATGTGCATCTTTTAAAACATGGTTTAACGCAGTGAAGATGCCATTCACATCTTCACAGCGACACAACGCAAAGCAACGCGAAACAACGCTAAATACTTTACACAACACTACACACTCTACACTACACAACACTACACTCTACACAACACTACACAACGCTAAACAACGCTACCCACTCTACACAACGCTACACACTCTACACAACGTTAAACAACGCTACACACCGCTACACAACACTACACAACGCTACACAACACTACACACTCTGCACACTCTACACAACACTACACAATGCTACACTTCACAACGCTACACACTCTACACACTCTACACAGCACTACACAATGCTACACAACTATAGTCTGGCTATTGCCAGACTGTAGTTGTGTGTCTGGGGAAGCTGCCGTCATTTTCTTCAGCACAGGAGGCGTGATCAACGGGCCAAGTTCAGCTGGCTCTGCACGCGACTGGCTGCTTGTCGTCGCTTCCCCCTGTCGTCATTGTGTTAAACCAGCCAATAGCGCGCCAAGGGGAAAAGCCAGCTTGGTGATTGGCTCCCGCAGAAACGTATCGGAAGCAGAAAGAAATGTGTTGCTCCTCTCCGGACCCTTGCGAAGGGCGAACTCAAATTGCCGGCAGAATGGGCGGGGCTACCCAGTCTAACACAACTACACTCTCTACACAACACTACAGTCTCGACCACAGCCCCCAGTAACCCCCCGCCCCCCCCAGCGTTCGAGGACTCCCTGGGGTGTGTGTATCTGAACGGCGGCTGTGAGCAGTTCTGCGACGACTCGGGGCCACGGCGCCGCTGCTCCTGTGCTGAGGGCCACAGCCTGGGGCCCGACGGCAGGGCCTGTGTGGCCCAAGGTGAGGACCGGGGGGGGGCCCCGACTGGTGTTACTGGTACTTGTGGTAACTGTACTGGTGGTACTGGTGCTGGTGGTAACAGTACTGGTGCTGCTGTGTTCCAGTGGAGTTCCCCTGCGGACTGGTCCCGGTCCAGAACCAGAGCCAGACCCCTGGGGGCCAGACCCGCCTGGTGGGGAGCAGCCGGTGTCCCCGGGGGGAATGCCCCTGGCAGGTAACCCTGACCCCTGACCCCTCCTCACCTCTCCTGACCTCTGACCCCTCCTCACCTCTCCTGACCTCTGACCCCTCCTCACCTCTCCTGACCTCTGACCCCTCCTCACCTCTCCTGACCTCTGACCCCTCCTCACCTCTCCTGACCTCTGACCTCTGACCCCTCCTCACCTCTCCTGACCTCTGACCCCTCCTCACCTCTCCTGACCTCTGACCCCTCCTCACCTCTCCTGACCTCTGACCCCTCCTCACCTCTCCTGACCTCTGACCTCTGACCCCTCCTCACCTCTCCTGACCTCTGACCCCTCCTCACCTCTCCTGACCTCTGACCCCTCCTCACCTCTCCTGACCCCTCCTCACCTCTCCTGACCTCTGACCTCTGACCCCTCCTCACCTCTCCTGACCTCTGACCCCTCCTCACCTCTCCTGACCTCTGACCCCTCCTCACCTCTCCTGACCTCTGACCCCTCCTCACCTCTCCTGACCTCTGACCCCTGACCCCTCCTCACCTGTCCTGACCTCTGACCCCTGACCCCTCCTCACCTCTCCTGACCCCTGACCCCTCCTCACCTCTCCTGACCTCTGACCCCTGACCCCTCCTCACCTCTCCTGACCCCTGACCCCTCCTCACCTCTCCTGACCTCTGACCCCTGACCCCTCCTCACCTCTCCTGACCCCTGACCCCTTCTCATATCTCCTGACCTCTGACCCCTGACCCCTTCTCACCTCTCCTGACCTCTTCCCCCCCCCCAGGTGCTGGTCAGGTACAACGGGGGGAGTCACTGCGGCGGGGCCCTCATCCGGTCCGACTGGGTCATCACGGCGGCCCACTGTATCCATGGCAACGACCCTAACTACCTCACTGTGGTGGCAGGTGAGCCGTCGCTGGGGGGGGGGGGGGTGGGGGCGGGCCATGACGCCGGGGGGGTGGGCGGGGCTTGTTGCCGTGGTTTCACCGCTCGCCCGTCTCCCCAGACGTCCATGACCTGGAGGCGGAGGAGGGGCAGAGCCGGGCCGTCTCCATGGCGATCAGCCACCCGGGCTACTCGGCGAGGACGGGGCGGGCCGACGTGGCCCTGCTGCGGCTGGCCCGGCCTCTGGCCCCGGGCCCCGGGGCCGTGGCGCTCTGCCTGCCCCGCCGGGCCCTGGTGCTGAGGGAGCTGCTGGCCACGCGCCACCACACGGCGCTGGGTTGGGGCCGCCGCACCGCCGGGGGCAACGCCGGGTCCCCCCCGGGGCCGGCCAGCCCTCTGCTGCGCCGCCTCACGGTGCCCCTGCTCCCGGCGGCGGCGTGCGGCCGCGCCTCGGGCCTCAACGTGACGGCCGGCGCCCTGCTGTGCGCCGGCTACCTGGAGGGGGGCGGGGCCTCGTGTCGCGGGGACGACGGGGGCCCCCTCATCACCCGCTACGGCTCCACCCACTTCCTGCTGGGCGTGGCCGTCTGGGGGCGGGGCTGCCCCCAGCCCGGCCATTATGGGATGTACGCCAACATGGCCGACTACGTGGACTGGGTGGAAGACACCCTGAAGGGCCCGCCCGCCTCCACCGATTAATGAGCGACTCCTACTAGTTCTCTAACCTAAACTAACCACCTCTAACTAGTACCTAAACTAACCACCTCTAACCTAAACTAACCATCTCTAACTAGTACCTTTAATAACCACCTCTAACCTAAACTAACCATCTCTAACTAGTACCTAAACTAACCATCTCTAACCTAAACTAACCATATCTAACCTAGTAACTAAACAAACGATCTCTAACCTAACTAACCATCTCTAACTAGTACCTAAACTAACCATCTCTAACTAGTACCTTAACTAACCACCTCTAACCTAAACTAACCATCTCTAACTAGTACCTAAACTAACCATCTCTAACCTAAACTAACCATATCTAACCTAGTAACTAAACTAACGATCTCTAACCTAACTAACCATCTATGGCCTAAACCAACCATATCTAACCTAAACTAACCACATCTAACCTAGTACCGAAACTAACCATCTTTAACTAGGACCGGATGAAGATGATTCTCTGTTTTGATCGGAAAAGAGAATTTGAAAATATAAAAAATGCTCAATAAAATGCTTGTTAAATTAAGAGATTTTTTGTTGAGATGTGTGATATAACACACAATCACACACACACACACACACACACACACACACACACACACACACACACACACACACACACACACACACACACACACACACACACACACACACACACAGTCACCGTTGCCTGGGGTTATGCATGGGGTTATCTCGTCGTCACTGCTGCTGCCATGGTTACACATGTCAACATCCTTTTGCTAATGATGCACGGACATAACTCTCTCTCTCTCTGTCTCTGTCTCTGTCTCTGTCTCTGTCTCTCTCTCTCTCTCTCTCTCTCGCTGTCTCTGTGTGTATACAGAATCAATTTTGGACCGTTAACGTTGGTAAGACCTTCAAAATGAAACCAAACGCAGCGGGATGGGGGGGGGGGGGGGGGGGGGTAGTTGATTATTAGATGTCTGACATATCAGCAAGATAATACTTGATTTAGCCATGATGGTTGGGGTCCCGGGTCGCGTGCGTGAGAACAAATCATGAAAGCACGAGACAGATCGACGAGACATTCAAATATTTTATTAATCTGGCATGACACAGAAAATACAAAGACAGCATGCATTTACCATTTCAGTGATATTGAATTGTATTATCGTACGCTCGCTCACTAAGCCTCTTCCCCCTTCACCACTCACAGTCAGTGAACAAACAGTGAGTCAGCGACTAGTGGGTCCGGGAGGAGTCGAGACTGAGAACGAACGAGACGAACCAGAGAGAAGATTCAGTTCCAATGGCGGTTCTACACTGGCAGAGGCGTAGGAATGAGTTTAACATTGGGGGGGGGAAACATATCGGAAACCTGACAGATCCGTTAATGGTTTGAACAGAAATATGTCATAAATTAGCTACACTGAAAAAATTCTCAAATATATTTTATTCTACTAAAAAGATACATTTGTAAATGTAAAGGAGAACACATTTTCAATGGCAGTAATGAAATGATAAATATCAAATCAATTCTTTAATTGCACGCTCATTCATCCAGTTTTTTAGAATAAGAAGCGGTGACAAGACGCTGTGTTGCGCTTTCAAAATAAAATAAAATATTTTTCTCCCCCCTGTATCATTTTTAGGTGAGACAAATGCGCCTGTCTCCAATATTGGAGGGGACACGTCCCCTCCGTCCCCCCCGGTTCCTACGCCCATGTACACTGGGGCCTACGGGGGCCCGTGCGCCTGTAGACATGTCCCTGGCCTCCCCTGTGCCCCCCCCTGTGCTGACCAAATAAAACAATCATGATTTTACTGATTTTACATAAGTAATGCGACGCAACGTTCTACACTGGTAAATTAGAGGGGCGCACCCAAACACAGAGGTGGTGCCCCTCGGTGAATGAGAGCTCACCAACTACTCTTGGAGAAAGGAGCCACAATTTCTCCTGTTGCAAGAGTCGAAGGCAAGCAAAACGATTTCATTTTGGAAGTGACTTGTTGTTCTTGCACATAACCGCGTTACAGAAGTTCCTCACACTGATAATGAAATTAAGTTTGTTAATCTGGTCTCGATATATTTAGAAATTTAACCATATCTACTCATCGAAGCAGAAGTGAGTATCCAAATGTTGAATCCTTGCTAGGTCTAGGCTACACAATGTTGTGATATTAACCATGTATTTTCATCCGTTTTGCCTGTTACATCGGGATAACAAATACATTTGAGGAAAGAGTAGAAGACCATCTGCCCATGTTAAGTAGGGAGGGATGGTTATGCAGCGAAATGTAATGCATGCCCCAACGTTTTTATTATTTTTTTCTGCTATCATCAAATGAGGAAAGAACAGTAGAACAGGGAAATCTTCTAAAAGGGAAGAGCTCAGTTTCTCCACACTGACACTTAAAATAATTTGGAAATGACACCCTGGAGTTTTTTTTCACATTGACGCATTGTATTTGAACCCTTTTTATTTTTCATGGCCCTACCTCTTATGGCCCTACCTCTCTTGCACGCTTGTATAAAACAAATGTTTGTATGATTTTGACGATTTAGGGCATAAGCTCCATCAATTTAGGATAGTTTGACAGAAAAATACAGACTGGTGAAGGAATAAACTCTTGTACAAATTTAATGTTTGATAATTTTTAAAGTTAAACAAAGTTTATAATCTTTAAGCATCATTTTTTTTTCTATTTGTGGCCCTCTGGTTAAACACTGGCCCCTCCTTGGCCCTCTTAGGAAAATTTGTTCTTTGTTCTTGCTAAATATTTGTTCAGTCAAACTGATTCGGTCGGAACTCATCACTAAGTACTGGTGGAGCAAGGCATGGACAGGGCAGGGTTGGGGGTTCTACTCCCTGTGACTCAGTAGTAGAGCAAGGCACCAACACTAGCCGCGTTAACATGGACACTTCTGATCCGATTGGATTTCTAATCGGAATAGATCTGTTCCTATCATGCGATCCGAATGTACTGTATATATTGCATTTACTAAAGTGGTAAGCGTACGTTCCTATGTCTCTCACGCACACCTGACACATCTGGACCGGCGGAGACATTTATATGCAGGCCTATTTGATTTAAATGAAAGCCCAGCAGGAGAGAGCTTTTCTCTACCTGCTCCTTCAATAAAGAAGAAGGACAGAACAGCGACGTCAGTTTCTCGTCCGGTCTTTATATCTACCCCCTCCTCTCCTGCAAACAATATGTGTTTGGATGAGAGTGCGCCAAAGTGATTCCAGAAATGATTTTGTTACAGCACTTTAAGGACGAGTATACACCAGCCTATCCTTAGGCTGGTTTATAGTCCTCCGTAAAGTACGTGCATATCCAATATTTTTTAACTGTCCGTTGACGCAACGGAGACGGATGGAGACGGCAAGGGATGTGATTGGTCCTCTAACAACCATTTCTGGAATCACTTTGCACCTTATTTACTTTGCAGCATTTTTACTCTTAGTTGTTTACTTTGCACATTAAGGACCAATAAAACACTGAATAAAATTTGAAAAGCTTTTGAAGTTTATTTATAACACCATTTACATGGTTAGTACTGTAGTCATCATATAAGATCGATCGGGCGGCGAATTGCCCCCCTCGAGGGGTCTCCGTAGCTACAGAGTCAGATTATGGATTACAGAGTTGGGTACTCCTGTCGTCTATCCTATCTCCCAGAGAACGCACTCTATCAAGTCCATCCGTGTCTTCGACGCGATTGTTCTCCACATCATCTGTCAAAGTTTGGCGCGTAGCGACAATCTCCTCCATTGCTGACGCGTACGAACATAAACAAGGAAATGACGAAGAAGTGACGTCGCTCCCACCCAGACGCGATTGGCTGATACGCTCTGCAAAATCTTTTGCAAAACGTGTTTTGCGGATTGAAATGTCATTTGTATTTTGCAACACATGGAGCGTGGCGAAGTGCATTTCAATCACGGGGGTGCTATAGCTTTTCTATTTGATTATAGTTACTCTAAAAATGGGACAAAAAATAATTATATTTTATTGTTATAACTTTTTCCAATTGAATTGAGGATTTTATTGTGACTTTGCATATTCAAATACACTTTGAATAACGTCTTTTCAAATTACATTCTTAAATTGCAATGACCTATTGAATTGCAAATTGTAAATTGCATTGCCATTTAAATTTTGCTACATATCTGCTTCCATACATAGGTCAAAACGGGCTACATTTGGCTGAATTATAAAAGGTCTAAGTAATAAAGATAATATAAAGAGCTGTTTGGGAGCCGAAAGAGCCGGCACTTGTTGGTGAGCTGATCCTTATTATCCGGCTCCCTAAAAATAAGCGAAATTCCCATGTCTTGGGCCAAAGATCAACAGCGAATGAGAGTCGGCGACTATCTCCAATGACAAATGTCAGTGATAGGAAATACAAAGCATGAAACTAAGAAATAATCAAAGTAATTAATTGCGTACAATGATAATAGTAATGACATTTATTAATGACCTCATGTCGGAATGGCGGGACGTTTAAAAAAAAGTAACCACCACCTCCACCTCCACCACCTCCACCTCCACCTCCACCTCCACCTCCACCACCTCCACCTCCACCACCACCTCAACCACCACCCCCTCAACCTCAACGACCACCACCACCTCCACCTCCACCTCCTCCACCTCCACCTCCACCAACACCTCCACCTCCACCTCCACCACCTCCACCTCCACCACCTCCACCACCTCCACCACCTCCACCACCACCACCTCCACCTCCACCATCACCAACACCTCCACCTCCACCATCACCAACACCTCCCCCTCAACCTCAACGACCACCACCCCAACCTCCTCCTCCACCACCACCACCACCAACACCTCCACCTCCACCTCCACTTCCACCACCACCTCAACCACCTCCAACTCCACCGGCACATGCACAACCTCTAACTCAGCCACCACCACCTCCACCACCTCCACCACCTCCAACTCCACTTCCACCGCTACCACCACGGATTGGTTGTTTCTGATTGGTCCGTCACACGCGTCACCCCTATCTTTGATTCTACTGTCTATGGATTTGACTACCCCGCTTTTACTGGTTTGATATTAGCTGCTAGGGTTAGGGTGAGGGGTAAGGGTTAGGGTGAAGGGTAAGGGTTAGGGTGAGGGTTAAGGGTTAGGGGTAAGGGTTAGGGTGAGGGTTAAGGGTTAGGGTTAAGGGTTAGGGTGAGGGATCCGGAGTGGATGCTCTGTTTGTTCAGTCATCCAGCACCTCTCTCCCCTCTCAGGTTGCCGGAGCCTGGGTGGGATGTGCGTGTGTGTGTGTGTGTTTGTGTCTGTGTGTGTGCGTGTGTTTGTGTGAGTGTGGGTGTGTGTGCTTTCACAACCCGGCTTGGTGAGTGAACGGCCTCCTTCCAATCAGCACACGAACCGGAGCTTACTTAAAGCAAAAACTGCACTTTTATTCAAGCATAAAGAATACTACTATTGAACCGAGAAACGTCTTTGGAGGAATCCACAGTCTTGTTCCTCCGGTTGGAATCACGTCACCCAAGGAGACTGGTCTCTCCGCACACGCGAACCTGGAGAGCGTTGAATGAGTGTGGAAGCCTGCTTTTTAAAGCACGCTTTCGCACCGTGCTCCGCATTTCAAGAATTGGCTGGCACCAATGCTCTTACTGGCGCCATTTGATGGAAATCTGTGGTACAACGCCTCCACAACCTGACCCCTGGGCCTCCGGGGGCGCTGGGCCAGAGACGGGTTGCCACAGTGCCTATGTGCGTCTGTTTGTTTTTGTGCGTGTTTGTGTGTGTTTGTGTTTGCGTGGGTGGTGTAAAGGAAGGCTGGCTGGGGGAGTGCCCCCTCAGCCTCCACCCAGCACTCCATCTTACTGCCCCGTCGGCCCCTGACAGAGGGTAGCCATGTTGGGGCCCCGGACGTCACCCCACCCCCGTCTGTTTCCACGGTGACGGATTGTAAACTCCTACCCAGGCTGCTTTGCGACTGCAACACATTGAACATGAACACCAAACACACACACCAAACTCCACCACACGCTCACACACTTCCCTCTTCCTTTAAACCATGTTCATCCCGTCTCCCAGTAGGATCCTTTGAGCAGCGATGACTCGTACCTGCTGAGTAAGAACAGAAACAGGAACAGGAACAGAAAGCTGTGGCATGGAAGAGCAGAGTGTGCAAAACCCAGAGAGGAAGAGGCCTGTGTAACTAGCCTGTTAACTTAGTTTAACTAGACCATGTCTTACTTAGTATAACTAGACTGTGTAACTGTAACTGGGTATAGACTATGGTACACACTGCGGTCAGAATCATCCCGGCGCCTTGAACGCAGTGAGGGACAGGGTCATCTTCACACTGCGCTCTCAGTCTCTGAGTCCACCAGCTTGCCTAGTGGCGTGTAAACACAGAATCCAAACTTGAGCATTTTTTACTTTTGTGCCCGCTATTTGAGAAAGCGCTCCATCTAGGGCAGTTTGGGAGGGTGGACCTGGACTGGACAGAGCTAAGATACAGCTGTGGGAGCTGCTTGACACTGGTTTGGAATATCATAGAGGTCAATCCACGGGTCTCTGCTTAATGCATCGAAACCGCCTAGTTTAACAACATGAACCTAGGGTCTTCACTAATCCGCAAAATCAACGGTAGCGAATGTTGGCATCCCCAATTCATGATGTGTAGATGATGTGTAGAACCCGAATTATGTTCATTTCATTTTACAGACCTTGTTTTGGTTCTGTGTGTCATTGTAATGTAATGGCAGAGCAAACTGCCGAACTGGGCTGTGACGCGGCCACAGGTAAGACAAGCCCTAGAGCGGGAGTGGATGGCAAGTTGAACCCCTTTCGATAGCACATATCTCACATACTTTCTCTTTTGCTGTATGAAGAAGAAGAAAAAAAGATTGAATTTATATAGCGCTTTTCTCTTACTCAAAGACGATTTAAACTGAAGGGGGGGACTTCACTCACCACCACCAATGTGTTGCACCCACTTGGGTGATGCACGGCAGCCAATATGCGCCAGAACGCTCACCACACACCACCTTGAGGTGGAGAGTGAGGGAATTAATGAGTCAGCCAATTAAACAATGCATGACCATGTGATGCTTTGTCTGCAAAAAGGATCTCTGGTGTCTGCTAATGACCTCTATATTTCATAACTGAACTGTGATTGATTGTGAAATGGAAGCTGTTTCGACGCCCTTTAGGGAACTGATGGTCTTCAAAGCCGTGGGTTTGGATGGGGTGTTGTAGTTGTTCGGTCTGTGGTGACGGAGATGAGTGTGTGGTCTACCTTCGGCCTCCAGGGTGAGTACCCTTTCATTATAGAGAATCCTTTGACAACGTCACAACGTGAGTATTAACGGGGTTACTATGTTTTGGTTGTAATAAAATAACATAGCAACTTGTTTATTTGGTTGTTTTGGATAAAAGCGTCTGCTGAATGAAAAATATTTTACTATTCTGTTCAAAGTAATCATTTCATTATAAATTCATTATGAATATAGTTTTCATTTATTCCCTAAAACCCATTTGATCCATAGATTGAATGTATTTATTACACGGCTCTATCGAAAATACTATTAAATACTATTTTTCCCGATAATGACTGGTGTTCTATACATTATCCCTTACATATTAATGTGTGATATGGGTACAATAAAATGGACCAAGGCTTTGTTTGATTTAATAATCCTCCAAGAATTCCCACTAAAGGCTTTATAACACCAGCCTACAACCCTATGAACTCCAGGAGACCTTATCTAGAGAACCTCCAGACAAGTCCTCCAGAACCTCCAGGAGCATCTAGAGAACCTCCAGATAAAGTCCTCTAGCTGAAGGTGTCTGACTGCGGCAGAAGAAATGCAGCGGATGGACATGGATGAAGACGGGATCCGAAACCTCATGGTTCCTCAAGGTAACTCACTCTTCTTCACTACACCTTCTTCCGCACACAGTGGATAGCAGCTTCTACTCCCTCGACCCAAAGGTTCTGAGTGTGATTCCCAATGTCCGCAGTCTACTGGCAGTCGTCCTTAATAGTCCAGGCAAAGTAACTCATTTTGGAGCCAAAAATATAACTAATTGTAAAAAAAGTTTTTTCAGGATTGATCATTTCTATGAGATGTCCAGAACAACATACTAAAAGACCTAAGAAATCCTAGTTGAGGAAACCAAATGAGCAATATACTTATCGAATATAGGTGTATCAAAATCAAACCTCACACAGTGATACATGAAAGTAACATTTTTGTTTTACAAGTTTCTTAGAAAAATCCATTTACATATGCAAATGAGCTCAACACTAGGCCTAATTGACTTTTGGCCAAGAAGCCATGAAGTCACAAGTAGAAAAAACAGGGGCCAAAAATGAATGAACACATTCATTTCCGTTCAGTAAGTTAACCTATGCATAAACACGATCAATTTGAAGTCACTTGCCACACTTACCTGGGTCACTTGCCACAAATAGACTTATATTGACCTTAAGAATGTATTGCAGAATTTTGCCTCCAGTTGCTTTCTAATTTATTACTTTTTATTTGCGAACAAGCCTTACCTAATGACATTCCCCCAAAGATAACATCAGAAGAAAGTCAGAGTAGCCATCTTTGTCATTATTAACGTGGTGAGGTGACATTTTGGGAAGACAGATGAAAAACCAGATAGACACACTTTCCAGACATTTCAGCTCTTTAAAATAATTTTGCAAGACACCAAAACTGCTTCTCTTTTTGTAGTTAGCAAGTATTTCAGACCAGGCGGGCCACCAATCAGACTTCCGCCGTTTGTAAAGTAGCTTTGCAGAAATGTATTTGTCATGCATATGAATGGTGTTTCTGCCTATGCAAATGAGGACATTCAATAAATATGGAGCTTATGTGTATATTCAAATTCATTTACTTTAAATTCAAGTACTTTACATGGGAACTTGCATTGTGTAAAGTTTAATTTTGATAGGAGTAAAGGAAAGAAAAACAGCCCCATTGGGGTGTATTGTTGCCTGGCCTTATTGGCGCACCTCTCGGATTGATGAGAATTTTACATATTCCCTCTAGGATTTCTTAGGACTTTTGGTATGTTGTTCTGGACACCTCATAGAAATTATCTAAGCTGTAAAAGAATATTTTACAGTTAGTCTGTCGTAAAACGCTACTTTGCCTGGACTATAAGGACCTAGATTCTGCTGTTACGAACAGCTATATATAATTAAATATTTTATTATGATTTCATAATATAATTTACTAGGATGTTTCAGGATACAGGCAAGTTTGTACCCACCCCAACTCACCCTTTCCTCCAAGTCCCCCTCCTCCCCCTCCCCCAGTCACTCACTCCTCCACCTCACCTTCCTCCACCCATCCCAGCACACCCTCTATTTCACCTCATCCTACTCCACCCACCCCAACTCACCCTTTCCCTCACCCAACCTACCTCAACCAAACTCTCTCCTCCACCTCCCCCTCCTCGAAACCCTTCTCCACCCTCCCCAATTCACTTATCCCCCTCCACCCACCCCAACTAACAATATCCTTCCCCCAACCTAGCTCACGCCAACCCTCTCCTCCACCTCTCCCCCAACCGTGATGCCATGCTAGGCTAACGAGCTACCTCCGGGCCGCTCTGTTCCAGGGGGGGTGAAGGAACGGTGCTGGCCCTACAGGTGTCTGATCGCTGGGCTGCTGCTGCTGTGTGCCTCGTCTCTGGCTGGAAACGTAACGCAGTTTTACTGTGAGTAACGTCTGCATGATGTCTGGTGCACCTGGAACATGTGGAGCAGGTCATGGTCATCGAACATAGATATATATACTGACTCTCTTACGGTGGGTCACGGTTCGGTAAGGTTTCGATACATCGACGAAATAAATGCCTTTGCATTTAGCCTTTTTTATTCCGATTTTCTATTTGTTCTTAACAGTAAAAAAAAAACATAGATAGGTTGGCTTCAAGTCTCACTTGACCTAATGTCGATTTTTTTTCCTCAAATTAATTCCAATATGCACACCAATGATTTATTAAATTATCTAATTATCAAATTACAAAACCGTTGAAGACACGACCACATTTAGGGGTCAGGCATGCACTGTGGACCATTAAAGCATTATTCATCTTTAAGTCTGTCCCGCTGAGCCTTCTTGTAATCAGAGAGTACGGATTCATACGCTTGTTGGAAAAGAATCGCGGCCAGCAACGTAAACTGTAACAACATCACGGAAAATAGGACCATTCAGGACATCGGTCTGGGACATCTCCGGTCGGATTCTGAAAATGACTTCAATGCTCCAACTGTGGTCCGGACAACAGCTTGATGTTTCGGATGGTGATTGTTTTAACAGTTCTCTGTATCAGGCACTCTTGCGCACTTATTGTATGTTGTATGTCCTGGCACTTAAAAATAGTACTTAGCATTGGGTAGCTTCTTTTCATAGCTTTGTTGTAGAAGAGGAATAGGTTAACCTAGCGATTGTCATCACTTGGTTCTATGAACATCCTTTCTGTACAGTCAGCGATATATTGTTGTTTCTCTTTCTTCTGACAAATGTACTTACTGTTAGTCGCTTTGGATAAATGCGTCTGCTGAATGTAAATGTATTAGAAAATGGCAGAATTTGACCCTTTAATGCTTGTGCGTATAAAAAAAAGAAAACATTTAAAGTTAACCGGCACATAGCTGACAAACCAAAGGCCTGTCTTACTGTGAGGACTATTAAAGGACCGATAATAATATTGTATGATAATAATAAAATGATCTATAGTAATGAAGACACTATTCCCTCTGCTCTCAGTTGGAGGTGGTGTGGGCCAGAGGCTTCACCACGCCTTCACCAAGCAGGAGGAGCAACAACAGGAGAGATACAGGAACCTGATGAGGAACAGCACGGGTCTGCACGATAGATACCATACTCTGGCTGCCGAGAGAGCCAGTCTTCAACTACGTTACCACGCTTTGACCCAAGAGAGAGACAAGCTACAGGGCCAGGCTAGCACCCTTACCACCGAGAGAGACCAGCTACAGGGCCAGGCAAGCAGCCTTACCAAAGAGAGAGACCAGCTACAGGGCCAGGCTAGCACCCTTACTAAAGAGAGAGACCAGCTACAGGGCCGGTTTAGCACCCTTACTAAAGAGAGAGACCAGCTACAGGGCCAGGCTAGCACCCTTACCAAAGAGAGAGACCAGCTACAGGGCCGGTTTAGCACCCTTACTAAAGAGAGAGACCAGCTACAGGGCCGGTTTAGCACCCTTACTAAAGAGAGAGACCAGCTACAGGGCCGGTTTAGCAGCCTTACCAAAGAGAGAGACGAGATACAGGGCCAGGCTAGCACCCTTACTAAAGAGAGAGACCATCTACAGGGCCAGGCTAGCACCCTTAGCAAAGAGAGAGACCAGCTACAGGGCCAGTTAAGCACCCTTACTAAAGAGAGAGACCAGCTACAGGGCCCGGCTAACACCCTTACCAATGAAAGAGACCAGCTAAAGGGCCAGGCTAGCACCCTTACTAAAGAGAGAGACCAGCTACAGGGCCAGGCTAGCACCCTTATCAAAGAGAGAGACCAGCTACTGGGCCAGTTAAGCACCCTTACTAAAGAGAGAGACCAGCTACAGGGCCGGTTAAGCACCCTTACTAAAGAGAGAGACCAGCTACAGGGCCGGTTCAGCACCCTTACTAAAGAGAGAGACCAGCTACAGGGCCGGTTTAGCACCCTTACTAAAGAGAGAGACCAGCTACAGGGCCGGTTTAGCACCCTTACTAAAGAGAGAGACCAGCTACAGGGCCGGTTTAGCACCCTTACTAAAGAGAGAGACCAGCTAAAGGGCCAGGCTAGCACCCTTACCAAAGAGAGAGACCAGCTACAGGGCCGGTTTAGCACCCTTACTAAAGAGAGAGACCAGCTACAGGGCCGGTTTAGCACCCTTACCAAAGAGAGAGACCAGCTACAGGGCCGGTTTAGCACCCTTACTAAAGAGAGAGACCAGCTACAGGGCCGTTTCAGCACCCTAAGCAATGAGAGAGACCGGCTAAAGAGCCAGGCTAGCACCCTTACCAAAGAGAGAGACAAGCTACAGAACTCAAGCTCCAAACTCATGACGGAGGTCAAAGCCCTGAGTGATGCATTTGAATGTAAGTGAGGTTGTTTTGGTTACACATACACGGTATACACATATTATTACTATTATCTATAGGTCTATCCTGCGTACATCTGGTGGACACCCCCGTGTGATGCCACCAGAGGGGAGACAGTGACATGGCTCACGATGGCTCATCAACATCACGCCCGCTGATCAAAAAGGGGGCCTTTAACGGTTGTTTTTATTACCCTGTATCTATTTGCAGCCCGGAAGTGTCCTCCGAGATGGATTAAGTTCCAGTGCAGTTGTTACAGAGTCTATCCTACTAGGAGGACCTGGGAGGACAGCCGCGAGTACTGCAAGAGCGAACAGGCCGACCTGGTGATCATCAACAGCAGAGAGGAGCAGGTGAGGAGGAACCGACTGGGGCGCACTACTCCTAACACCTAAAGGGCACTCCACCCATTGAACACTTTTAGGCTCCTGTTGGGCGAGTGGGAAAGACCTTCCAATATGATCTGTGATTATATATAGTTTACAATTGGTGCCGCCAACAAAACATTTTAGTAGTTAGCACTGTGTAGCATCTTATCCCAGCTATCATTGTTGTATACGGGGAATGGGTTATCCTAAAGATTGTTAGTGCTTGGCAATGGCCGATATGAACATCCTTACTGAACCGACAGCGATATATTGTTCTCCTTCTTCTGACAAATATTCTTAATGTATGTCGCTTTAGATAAAATCGTCTGCTAAACGCCCTCAATGTAAATGTGAGTGGAAGTGTAAAAGTTTTGCATGACTTTGCTACGCTGTCACGGGAGAACCAGTATGACCAGTGCACCAGGGACTCATGGGGATGGACTGGGAGACTCTCCCCTCTGGTGCACACCACGCCCTGTTGCCTCGTTAGTTTGCTGTCTGTTGGCGTGTTATTTCTTCATTTATTGCAAAAACAACTTGTCAAAATACTTCAGCCAGCTGGTGAATAACAGTAAGAGGTGCAAGTCATTGGTTACAGCTAAATAAGCTACACCTAATAATGCATAATGTATTGGAAAGCTTCACGTGATTATTCAAATCTCCTCGCCACTACCCCAACGGGACCCTCAGTGTGTGTAATCAGTGAGCTCGCCTGCTTCGTCATCATCTTCCTCTAATCATCGAATTATCACCCGATGTCCCAGAATCCTGAATCAGGATGAGAATGAGAATGCAGAAGTATAATTCAACCAAGCTCTTACACTCTTTGTAATTTCTTCCCACATAAATATCTTTGAAGATATTTGTAAATACTTTACTCCAGAAAGGCGAGCATAGATGGATAGGTTTGAGTGACATCGAGACCGAAGGGTCCTGGACCTGGGTGGACGGAACCACCCCAACCACAACGTGAGTTAACTTTGGGTCATCTTCCTCCCAGCTAGTCAACTATCCCATCATAAGGGCTGTTGGAGTTTAGGGGCACACCGGGGGCTCACTTTGTAGAGCGTGTACAATTAAGTTAAGTTATCCTTGATTGTCCCTTCTTGGGGGAAATTCTTTCTCTGCTTTTGGCCCATCCAAGGAGCCGGTGAACACCTGGCTGGTACAGAGCTCCCACTTGTAATTTCTCCAGTATCGATTGTGTTCTTTGAAGGTTCTCAGCCTCATGTGTGCCTAGATGCCTAGATGTAAAGCGTTGTGGGGAGAAAATACTTTTTTTTGCTTTGGTTCCTCTGCTGCAGGTATTGGGGGATTGGCCAGCCTGACAACAAAGGTGGGGATCAGGACTGTGTCTATTACTTCCAACAGTTGGAAACAGTCGGATCGCCTAGCGGAGGGTGGAGCGACGCCGGATGTAAAATGTCGGGTGGCTGCATTTGTGAGATGTAGAGAGTGAATGTGTTTGGTATGGGGATGGGTGTGTCCATCACCAGCAGCTGTTAGGATGTTGCTCGGGGAATGTCCGGATGTACCTGCTGATGTCTGGAACTGTCTTGTGTTGTAAACCGGGAATGGGTTAACCTAGTGATTGTTATTGCTTTGCACTTGTTTCTATGAACATCCTAACTGTAACGACAACGATATATTGTTGTTTCTCTTTCTCCTGTCAAATGTACTTATTCTAAGTTGCTTTGGGTAATAGCGTTTGATAAATGCCCTAAATGTTAATGTAAATGTAGTGATGTTTGGATCTGTCTAGTGATGTCTGGATGTGTCTAGTTATGTCTGGAGGTGTCTGGATGTGATCTCTGATTGTCACCAGATTTGCCCTATGACGTTTTAATGCTTCATACTTTTATTGTAATGTTGTCAAATCCATACATTTATCAGATCAAATGTTGAGGTGATTGTACTGATGTACTATACTGTCACTCGCCTGCTTCTTCTGCTCGCTTGTGTTCTGTGATTGTACTGTGATTATTCACTGCCTTAGGCATATCTGTAGAATGGGCCATCTGTGAAAATGATATGCAATGATTTGGGTGATTACACATTAGGAATAATTTATGTTACAAAACATGTTATTTCATCATTAACATAAAGCATTCATTATTCAAGGCTACGATGTCTACCTCAGATCAGGTAGTGTGTGTAACACAACTGTAACAAACCATTGTTGACTGTGTGAGGGAAACCTTTTCATTCATCATTTATTTTCATTAGCAGTGGATATCAATACTAATGTCATCAGAATGAGATGATATTTGCGTCTACGTCTCAACATTAGCTTATTTCTAAACTGTTCGTATAGATTCTGCGTTGTGTATTTTTTCGTCGTACTAGTAATTCTTGAAGTGGAAATCAAAGCGACTTGCCAGGTTGGCTCAGAGGGTTGAAAAGAAGGTTTATTGGAGGATGTAATACAGCACAGGTACAGACTTAGGTGGAATAGTCTCAGTGTAGGAGGTGAGGAGCAGTCTCCAGACGTGCTCCTTGGCTGTCGATCCCTCTTCTCACTGAACCAAAGGGTTGGGGCGAGTATTATAACAAAGAAAACATGAATAACAAGAGAACAGAAGCACTCTCACCCTTGATAAGGTATATGGCCCCGGCTATGTCCCAGACGACCGGGGTGGTTCAACGTTGTTGAGAAACAAATGGCGAAATGTTGGCAATAACACCTCGTATCAGTAGGAGAGGCACTGGCCTGTTTCTAGACTAAGAAATGTGAACACAGAAAGACACTGAAATACACCAACATCCTACACCTCATATGGGCTGAATTGGCTCAAGCCTTGTTAAGTCACTCGAGCTGAGATAATCGGCTCTATCGACTGAAGCAATAGACTGAAGTTCACAACAGTTTGAAGCCTTAGCTTTGCAGACGACCCTCAGATCGTGTCTTTCTGCTGGTGCTTCGCACAGTGCTGCTCTAGGAATGTCAACGCTTTAACGAATGTAAGTTTCCTCTTCTCAACCTGTAGGGGTCCCAGATTCGCTGAGCCAAGAGCGCGTGGGCGGGTGTTACGCCTGATTTCCACCGGGGACGTACGCGCCGCGGAACGGCTGCGAACTCTGCCCTGCGTCCATTTCCACCGGGCGCCTAACGGCAGCGTAGAGATCACACGAGATCACGCGATAATCATAAACCTAATGTACTCACCTTCCACTCCCAAAACTACTGCAATTAAATGCCAGGCTTTGTCCTTTCTGACATTGTCCTTATAAAAAGGATGATTTTTTTCATAAATTATTTTATGTTGCTCCACTTCAACAATCAGTCTCTCGTCGTCCGTGTTGCCAACCCTCTGAGACCCTTTGATTGATTGACTGCTGACCTGGTGCCACCGGTCATGACGTAATGTTGATGTGAAGTTGTGATAGGCTACATGAGCATTGTGTTTTATTTTGACCGGATGCTCTATGGCTTTTACTTTTTCACTTGCTGCCCGGCTCGAACTGTTCTGTTGAAATTGACGCGGTTCAGCAACGGCTCGCGTCAAAAATAGAAGTGCTGCGAAATGATAGCGCTGCGGCGCGGCGTGCCGCTCCTGGGACGCTGCTGAGTCGCTCCGCAGCGCGCCCGGTGGAAATGGTTTCATTGATTAGAGTGGCAGCGATCAGCAGCGGTGACCGCGGCGCTTACGTCCCCGGTGGAAATGAGGCTTTACGCTATGGATCGCCGCGGTTTGTTGTGGCAGCTCGTCTCCGGGCGAATGGATGTTATTAACAAAGAACAACAAAACGTCTTCTTCTTCTTGGTTTTAGTTTGAGTCCGAACCGACAGGGGATGTTTGACGATGAAAGAGGAAAATAGTATTCTCCATAAACAATGTCGTTGTTTTTGTAATTCTTTCGGTTTAAATATACAGAGAAACCTTTACATTGTAATCCAGTTGTGCCACAGTAAAGGAAAAACCAGGGGAAATATCTGTCTTTGCATTCTCTGACCACGAGATGTCGTCGTTGCACCGCTGTTTTGCTCGGTGACTGTACTGAGTACAAATTCTTCGATGCACAGCAATAATACGCGACAACGTTTAAGCTGTCCATTTGTAAACATGCATTACCCGAAGTCAAACTATTAGCCGCACTTCATATTAGTAGTCGTTTCACTGTAAAATAAACATTGAAATCATCAAATCATTACAAGAACTAATTTATATGACTTTAATGATTTACCACAATGCGCCACAGAACCGTGGAACACTAGAAGACATTTGTGTATGCCTATAAATAGACTCATTCAAATTACTGTAAAAATAGACATGAGTTTTTATAAAATGTCTATTTAAGCTTCAGAGGCTGTGACTACTGTAGGCCTACAGAAAATGCCCTCTTTCCAGGTTCTTGCCACTGGGACCCTGAACCAGGTCTGAACCGCCCTACTGTATCAGGCCTTCCCAATACCACCCCATGCCCAAAACCTTTGAGGCGACTTTCGTAACTTGAAGACCTTTTATCCGGCTAATTGCTTGCCTTGTTCGGCCCGGTTGTGTTCCAACTTAACAAAATGAGGGAGATTAGAACACAGAGAGGGATTCTGGTCCACCTTTGAAAATAATTTGGAACTTTAAACCTGTCTGAGAGGGAGAGAGAGGCAGGGAGGGAGAGAGGGAGAGAGAGAAGGAGGGAGGGAGGAGGAGAGAGATTGAGGGGAAGGAAGGAAGTAAGAGGGAAGGAGAGGCAGAAGGCTAAAGAGAGAGAGAGGAGGAGAGAGATTGAGGGTAGGGGAGGAATTGAGAGAGGGAGGATAGGAAGAAGGTTAGAGTGACAGCGAAGGGACAAGAGAGAGAGTGATAGGTTTGGTGGAGGGAGACGAAGGGAGGGGGTAAGTGAGAGGGAAGGTTAAAGAAAGAGGGAGAGATGGAGAGGAATAGAAGGAGACGGCGAATGAGGGAGAGAGAAGGAGAGAGAGGACTGCCTTCAAAGACTTCGTGCCATGCCAGTGTAGGAATAGGTTTTCTACGCCCAATAAAGCCCTTTAAGTCCTTAAAGAGGCAGAGAGCGAGGAGGCGGGGACAAACCACCAGGAGCACCCCCCCCCCCAGCAGAACCCATACCGGGGATCTGGGTTCTCCTTCGGTCTAAAGCAGCAACACCCAACCCCGGCCCCGGCCCAGAGCCCGGACTGGAGCCAGGCTGGGGACCCATTAGAACCGGGCCTTGAAATATTTAAATATTTAGACATTAAGATGGCCTATTGGTAAACAGCCTTTTAAAGACGATAAACCACCCGGTTTAGGCATTCAGTTGGAGAGCTTTAGTTTATTATTCAAATAGAAAATATGTGTGCTTGCATCCCCGATGTGTCAGTGGGAATGTTTTGTGAGACATCGTGTTTGTGCGTATGGCGGGGGGTTATAAAAGCCAACAGCCTTTTACTGCCGGCCGCCATCTTGGTTGTGTCGTGCTAAAAGTTCACAGAACACTTGAGCAAAGCTCACAGTGAAATGACCTCCCTGACCGAAGCACTAAGACTCAGTTTCTGAGCTCCAGAATGAACCGTGTAAAGTAGAGGAAAATACTGAGCACAAAGATACAATGAATTACTAAAAATACAATAGACATCAAACTGTAAAGTGGTGGGGGTGGTGGTGGCGGTCGTAGTGGTGGTGGTGGTGGTGTTGGCGTTGAAGGGGGTGGCAAAAATAAACAATTTAGAGAAAAATATTATATAGATATTTGGTGACAGTGTATCGATTCTCATATCCGCAGTGCGACCACCAGAGCCCTGAACCCATCCCAGGTGAGGAGCTCAGCAGGTAGGGCTGATGACTGGCTGCTCTCACCATGTAGCGTGTGGAGCTAACCCCCTAGCGCCGGCTCTAACGAGCTGACGGGAGTTGCAGCGGACAGAGGGGGGTAGGCGGTGGGGGCTGCGGTCGGGGCCCCCGTCGGGCCCCCGGGGGCCCGCATTAAGCAGAGTTTAGCGTGGTTAGCGGTTCTCCCGAGAGCCGTGGTATCAGATGAACTTCAGGCGCCCCGGGGAACCGGGGAGTTTCACCCCCACAGTGAGTGAGGCCCAGTCCCAGCAGATACACCTCTACATTTACATTAAGTGCATTTAGCAGACTTTTTCACCTGAAGCGACTTCCAATAAGTACATTTGTCAGAAGGAGAAACAACAACATATCGCTGTCGGTACAGCAAGGATGTTCAAAGCCAAGTGCCAGCCACTAACCATCGCTACGTTAACCCATTCTCTGTATACAATTGAGATAGCTAGAATAAGACACTACACAATGCTGAGTACTGTTTTTAAGTGCCAGGACGTACATCATGCAGTAAGTGTGCAAGAGAGGGTATGCAGAGTCCAGGTGAACTCTGACAAGTGAGTCTTGAGTCATTCGTGAAAGTTGGTGAGCGACTCTGCAGTCCTGACGCCTGAATCTAACCGACCAATCGTACCGTCCCCATTTCGTCCCCCTATTCTCAGGGAAGAGGAATGAAGGAAAAGGCTTATTCAGCGTCGAGGATAAGCCTTTCTTCTCTTTCTGGTTGACCAAGAATACAATACTATTAGTCAAATGCACAACATAACAGGCAAAGCAGTCAGAGCTGGCAATTACATTTTTGTATCCCAAGCGCTCCTAAACAATGCAAAAAAATAAATAGGATAAGAAGACAAAAAGAGTATAAAGAGTAACAAGACCTATGATCTTCGCCTTCGCTCTCAGGGTTCCTCCCAGCTAACTGTGTGGACGACGGATCCAGGAACAGCCTGGAGACAGAGAGCTCTTCTGAGAGGCGGCGGCAGTCTCTCCAGCCCCTGCAGGAAGTGGCATCCTGAACGTTGGCGTGGGGCTCCACAGCGTTCCACTGAGGTCGGAGATATTCTGTGGTCTGCCCCCGTCCGGGATAATCTCCTCCGTCCGCGATGAGGTGGGTGGGGGTGGAGATCTCCGTCGCACCGGGGGCTGAGGGGTCTGGTTTATTCTCTCTTCTTCGTGTCTGTAATTAATTGCCTCTCTCTCGCCTGGGATGTTACGTATTCCAAGCGCATAAGCTGCTCCCACATAGCCACAAGGAAGCAGGATCGAACACATAAGCTGCATTACCCCCACATAGCCACAAGGCAGCAGGATCGAACATATAAACTGCAATAACTACTCCAGCCACAGATGGCAGCACCTTTAGACAGGTGAGGAAGCCGGAGCCAATACGTCACATAGGCCACGCCTACTTCACATAGGCCACCCCGACTTGATACAAACGGGGAGCGGGAGTCAGATGAGGTCAGAGACATATGGCAGCCCCGTTGAGAAGCCCGGGGGAATCCTCGGAGAAGGAAGATAGCTCTGCGGCATTTTTCTCCACGTGTGTTAAATACAATTTCCTCCTTTTGCTTCATAGTTACCATACCGAAATACTTCAACGAATAAAGTGAGTTAAAAGCGATCCGGATTGAACTACTTTCTTCAAGAACACGGCAGGGACACTGGGGCATTCTGGGTAGTGGGAGGTGGCGTGGCGACAGACCCTCGACGCGGCCGTCGTTTAGTTGAATGTTTTGTCATCACTGGTACTCCTTCTGCGGTGGCTGTAGGCGCTCGCTGTGGACTGGAACAGATGTTCGCCTCTGGACGATCTCTGGTCACCACAGGACTCCTGACAGACACCGCTGAATATGTCAAAACAGCTTTTTTAGTTATTGTCCCGTTACGATGGTCCGTGGATCTGAGACAAAAAAGAACTGAAAATCCTTGTTACCTTCCGTTAAAGTAAACATCATCAAACATCTTCACAACTCTTGTCTGTTTCGGCGCCGCAGTGGTAGAACGAGCTCCCTGCCGACGTCAGGTCTACAGAGTCGCTCACCAGCTTCCCTCAAAGGACCCAAGACTCACCTGTCCAGAGTTCACCTGGACACTGCAGTAACCCGGTTAAGCCCCCAGCAAGCTAGTTACTCACCTGACAGCTACGGATGTGTCCCGGAGACAACTGCTCTAACTGCATACCACCCAAAAATAACAAATCAACAAAACAAACCAACGTGGTTAAACCGCGTCGCTGTACCTCACAGGGAAACTCCACAAATACCACTCACCCCTCAATCACGAGACCACCGCTGATCAGTTCCCCTTGCGTCGATACGCAACGCACAGGACAAAATCTCCCCACATTGACCACATGCACCAAACAACCAAAACAAATCAACCAATCAAAATGCATCTCCCCAACACAGGGTGTGCTGAGCACAGTCACTCACCTGCCATGCCCCAGCCAACCCCATCCACGAGCACCAAACTCGGCCTCAAACCAACTACGAAAAAACAATTGGACGAGCCCCCACTTGTCACAAACCGACCGTGGCGGTTGTGGCAGAGAGGGGAGACGCACACAATTGACTGAATTCACCTCCAACACCTTCAACTCCACCTCCACCGCTACCACCACCTCCGCCACCATCACCGCCGCCTCCACTAACTCCACGACCATCCCCCCCAACTCCAACTCCACCACCCCCACAACCACCAACAGTTCAGCCCTGCTCAGCGGCCCCATGCGGGCCCCACGCCACTGGGCTCCAGCTCTTCAGGTGAGTCACAGTGAGCCGTCTGTCAGTGCAGCCCCGCGGCCTCCTGGGTAATTAAAGGACAAACTCTCCGGGTGTTTACACTAAACAGCTTGACGCGTCTGGGAAACTGAGGGCTTGCTCAGCAGCGGGAAGCCTGCGATCCCCCCCGCCCCCCTGCTGAGTCAGGAGTCTCTCTCCTGGACGGAGATGCACACTCCCATGATGCATTGCTTTCCCTCAGATACTTGCCCTTAACTCATGCCTCGACCAAACCAAGCTCTGACTTACAAACGCAACCTCATGTTTTACGTGATTTTAAAATGATATACCTCACCTTATCGAGCACATCCTTTGTCATATAAGCTTAACCAAGTCCTTAATCAGAGACCTAAACCTTCACTTCCCTAACTTGATGGGAATAATCAGCACAATCCTATGGAAATGCAAACTAAGCAGCATTACTTGGTTGGAATATAAGTCGTGTTGTAGTTTTCCCCTGTAGTTTTCTGTGGCCCTGCTGCAACGCCTGGGAACCCCATGCGTCCTGAACACAAATTTACAAATCCTACTATGGCCAGGCCAATGCCCAGAAAATACTTGAGTGGATGCTCTGTTTGTCTTGGTGGGTGTGTTTGTATGTGTTTGTGTTTGCGCGAATGTATGCGTGGGTGGTGTAAAGGAAGGCTGGCTGGGGGAGTGCCCCCTCAGCCTCCACCCAGCACTCCATCTTACTGCCCCGTCGGCCCCTGACAGAGGGTAGCCATGTTGGGGCCCTGGACGTCACCCCACCCCCGTCTGTTTCCACGGTGACGGATTGTAAACTCCTACCCAGGCTGCTTTGCGACTGCAACACATTGAACATGAACACCAAACACACACACCAAACTCCACCACACGCTCACACACTACCCTCTTCCTTTGAACCGTGTTCAACCCCAGTCTCCCCGTAGGAACCCTTGAGCAGCGAGGACTCGTACCTGCTGAGTAAGAACAGAAACAGGAACAGGAACAGAAGGCTGCAGCATGGAAGAGCAGAGTGTGCGAAACCCAGAGAGGAGGAGGCCTGTGTAACTAGCCTGTTAACTTAGTTTAACTAGACTATGTGTAACTTAGTATAACTAGACTCTGTCATTTAGTATAACTAGGCTTTGTAACTTAGTATATCTAGACTGTGTAACTTAGTGTAACTAGACTGTGTAACTTGGTATAGACTATGTTACACTCTGCATTCAGAATTCAGAATCATCCCAGCGCCTCGAACGCAGTGAGGGTTAGGGTCATCCTCACCCTGCGCTCTCAGTCCCTGAGTCCGTAATGTTGCTAATGTTGGCATTCTGGATTCATGACTGTGGGGAACGTGTGTAGAACCCAAATTATATTCATTTCACTTTACAGACCTTGTTTTGGTTCCGTGTGTCATTGTAATGTAATGGCAGAGCAAACTGCCGAACTGGGCTGTGACGCGGCCACAGGTAAGACAAGCCCTAGAGCGGGAGTGGATGGAAAATATAAACCCTTTTCGATGGCACATACCTCACATACAATCTCTCTTGCTGTACGAAGAAGAAAGACTAAATTTATATAGAAGTTTTCTCTCACTCAAAGACGCTTTACACTGAAGGGGGGGACTTCACTAACCACCACCAGTGTGTAGCACCCACTTGGGTGATGCACGGCAGCCATTCTGTACCAGAACGCTCACCACACACCAGCTTGAGGTGGAGAGTGATGGAATCAATGAGTCAGCCAATTAAACAATGTATGACCATGTGATGCTTTGTCTGCAAAAAGGATCTCTGGTGTCTGCTAGTGACCTCTATAATTCATAACTTAGGATTTAAGGTGGTTGACTTGTGTCTTATTGTGAAATAGAAGAAGTTTCGACTCCCTTTCTTTAGGGAACTGATGGTCTTCAAAGCCGTGGGTTTGGATGGGGTGTTGTAGTTGTTCGGTCTGTGGTGACGGAGATGAGTCTGTAGTCCCTCTCTACCTTCGGCCTCCAGGGTGACTACCCTTTCTTTATAGAGAATCCTTTGACAACGTCACAACGTGAGTATTAACGGGGGTACTATGTTTTGGTTGTAATAAAATAACATAGCAACTTGTTTATTTGGTTGTTTTGGATGAAAGCGTCTGCTGAATGTAAAATATTTTACTATTCTGTTCAAAGTAATAATTTTATCATGAATTCATTATGAATACAATTTTCTTTCATTCCCTAAAACCCATTTGATCCATAGATTGAATGTATTTATTACACGGCTCTTCTCAATGCTCTGGAACGCTCCGTTCACTTGCATGGGCCTTCACAACTTCCGGCGGTGATATATTTTTGGATAATTCACCGTTGCTAAGCATATAATGGCCGCTGTCAAGGAAATTGGATTTTTTGCCGTCTTTCTTATCACTCCGCAAGTAGTCCGATAATTTATCAACAGCAGCGTACTCAGTTGCTAAGCAAGGTCAACACCTTTGGCGGACTTATTCTCTGCTGATAATCAATACGAATGCTGGGTAACAAATAAATTGTAAAAAGACACACCGTGTGAAGTTATTTTTTAGTTTTGGCAAGTAGCCATGTAATAAGCGAGATAATGTATAGAACTTCACCTGTCATTATCGAAAATAAGCCCCTTAAGGGCAAAGCAAAACACCTCCGCTTCGCGTCGTTCTTCCTGTCGGGGCTTATTTATCCCGATAATGAACGGCGTTCCATCCATTATCCCTTACATATAAATTTGTGATATGAATACAATATAATGGACCAAGGCTTTGTTGGATTTAATAATCCTCCAAGAATTCCCACTAAAGGCTTTATAACACCAGCCTGCAACCCTATGAACTCCAGGAGACCTTATCAAGAGAACCTCCAGACAAGTCCTCCAGAACCTCCAGGAGCATCTAGAGAACCTCCAGAAGAAGTCCTCTAGCTGAAGGTGTCTGACTGCGGCAGAAGAAATGCAGCGGATGGACATGGATGAAGACGGGATCCGAAACCTCATTGTTCCTCAAGGTAACTCACTCTTCTTCACTAACCCTTCTTCAGCACACAGTGGATAGCAGCTTCTACTCCCTCGACCCAAAGGTTCTGAGTGTGATTCCCAATGTCCTCAGTCTACTGGCAGTCGTCCTTAATAGTCCAGGCAAAGTAACTCATTTTGGAGCCAAAAATATAACTAATTGTAAAATATTTTTATCTTTCAGGATTGATCATTTCTATGAGGTGTCCAGAACAACATACTAAATGTCCTAAGAAATCCTAGTTGAGGAAATACGTTTAATTCTTATCAATCCAAGATGTGTGCCCGTAAGGCCAGACAGCAATACAACCCAATGGGGCTATTTCTTACCTTTACTCCTATCAAAATAAAACTTTATGCAATGAAAGTATCCATGATAAGCAAAATTGTTTGAATTACAAGTTTTTTGAAAATGAATTTGATTAAGAAAATGAGCAGTATACTAATCTAATATGCCCAAAATACACCCTTATGGGCTTATTTTTTTCTTTACTCCTATCACAATCAAACGGCACACAGTAAAAGTATAAATTAAAGTAACATTTTTGTTTCACAAGATCTTGGAAAAATCTATTTAAATATGCAATTGAGCTCAACACTAGGCCTAATTGACTTATGGCCAAGAAGCCAAGAAGTCACGTGAAGTAGAAAAACAGTGGCCAAAAAACGAACACATTCATTTCCATTCAGTAAGTTAACCTATGCATAAACACGATCAATTTGATGTCACTTGCCACACTTACCTGGGTCATTTGCCACAAATAGACTTATATTGACCTTAAGAATGTATTGCAGAATCTTGCCTCCAGTTGCTTTCTAATTATTATTTTTTTGTTTGCGAACAAGCCTTACCTAATGAAATCCCTCCACGGATAACATCAGAAGAAATTCAAAGTAGCCATATTTGTCATTATTAACGTGGTGAGATAACATTTTGGGCTGGTAGATTTACAAATGATTGGTATTGGTAAGATTACGAGATTATAGGCAGAAGTCATTCTTACCAACTAAATAATTCATTCTCACACAGAAGACAGATGAAAAACCAGATTGACACTCTTTAAAATAATTCTGGCAGACACCAAAACTGCTTCTCTTTTTGTAGTTAGCAAGTATTTCAGACCAGGCGGGCCACCCATCAGACTTCCATCGTTTGTAAAGTAGCTTTGCAGTGTTGTGAGGAATGTATTTGTCATACATATGAATGGTGGTTAGGGTTAGGGTATTGGCCTTTCCGCCTATGCAAATGAGGACAGTCAATAATTTTGAAACTCATGCGCACATTCAAATTAATTTCAAAAGAATCTTGTAATGCAAAAAATTTTCACTTTACAAGGGTACTTTATTGTGTAAAGTTTCATTTTGATACGAGTAAAGGAAATAAAAGCAGCCCCATTGGGGTGTATTGTTGCCTGGCCTTATTGGCGCACCTCTTGGATTGATGATAATTTTACATATTCCCTCTAGGATTTCTTAGGACTTTTAGTATGTTGTTCTGGACACCTCATAGAAATGATCTAAGATGTAAAAGAATATTTTTGCAATTAGTCTGTCGTAAAACGTTACTTTGCCTGGACTATAAGGACCTAGAGTCTGCCGTTACGAACAGCTATATATAATTAAATATTTGATTATGATTTCATAATATAAATTACTAGGATGTTTCAGGATACAGGCATCAGAAAGGAATTTTTGGTTGAATTCTACCCACCTCATCCAAACCCCTCCGCCACCTCACCCAAAACGGTCCTCCACCCACCCCAACTCACCCTTTCCTCCAACTCCCCCTCCTCCCCCTCCCCCAGTCACTCACTCCTCCACCTCACCTTCCTCCACCCATCCCAACCCCACCTCACCTTAACCCCTCCTCCACCCTCCCCAACTCACCCTCTCCTCCCCCCATTCCAACTCACCCTACTCCACCCACCCCAACTCACCCTCAGCTTCACCCAACCTACCTCAACCAAACTCTCTCCTCCACCTCATCCTCCTTGACCTTCCACAATTCACTCATCCTCCTCCAACCTCCCCAACTCACCCTCTCCTTCACCTCCCCCTCCTCCAAACCCTCCTCCACCCTTCCCAAATCACTCCTCCTCCACCCACCCCTACTCACCATATCCTTCCCCCAACCTAGCTCACCCCAACCCTCTCCTCCTCCTCGCCCCCAACCGTGATGCCATGCTAGGCTAACGAGCTACCTCCGGGCCGCTCTGTTCCAGGGGGGGTGAAGGAACGGTGCCGGCCCTCCAGGTGTGTGACCGCTGGGCTGCTGCTGCTGTGTGCCTCGTCTCTGGCTGGAAACGTAACGCAGTTTTACTGTGAGTAACGTCTGCATGATGGTGCACCTGGAACGTCTGGAGCAGGTCTTGGTCATTGAACATAGATATATATATACCGACTAGATATCACATTCGGCTTCTAAGCATGCGTCAACAATGCCGCCATCTTGGCGGCATTGTTGGCGGGGGAGGGGGTAGCCACCCACCTGAATGAATGAACGTCCACTGAACAGCGCAGCTCAGGCGATATCTAGTCAGTATATATATATCTATGGTCATCGAAGACCACATTGAGATTATAAAGTCATTTATGACATCAATAAAACTCAGGAGGGATGTTTCACTCCTCTCCTACCACATCGCCCCCTAGTGGCACATTTTTTAATGTATGTAAAGGATCTGATAGCAGCCCAGGCCACTATGGGTGAAAGGGTTCACAAAACGGACGGTTTGGTACGATATCTTACGGTGGGGTAACGGTTCGGTAAGGTTTCGATACATTGACGAAATAAATCTTAACAGTAAAAAACATAGATGGCTTGGTTTCCAATCTCACTTGACCTTATGTCGATATTTTCCTCCAATAAATTCCAATATTCACACCAATGGTTTATTAAATCATCAAATTACAAAACCGTTGAACATGTGACCACATTTAGGGGTCAGGCAGGCACTGTGGACCATTAAAGCATTATTCATCTTTAGGTCTGTCCCGCTCAGCCATCTTGTAATCAGATAGTACGGATTCATACACTTGTTGGAAAAGAATCGCGGCCGGCAACGTTAACTGTAAAAACATCACTGAAAATAGGACCATTCAGGACATCGGTCTGGGACATCTCCGGTCAGATTCTGAAAATGACTTCAATGCTCCAACTGTGGTCCGGACAACAGCTTGATGTTTCGGATGGTGATTGCTTTAACAGTTCTCTGTATCAGGCACTCTTGCGCACATATTGTATGTTGTATGTCCTGGCACTTAAAAATAGTACTGAGCATTGTGTAGCATCTTTTCCTAGCTTTGTTGTAGAAGGGGAATAGGTTAACCTAGCGATTGTTGATACTTGGTTCTATGAACATCTTTACAGTGCCGATAGCAATATATTGTTGTTTCTCTTTCTTCTGATGAATGTACTTATTGTTAGTAGCTTTGGAAAAAAGCGTCTGCTAAATGTAGATGTATTAGAAAATGCCAGAATGTGACCCATTAATGCTTGTGTTTATAAAACAAAAGAAAACATTTAAAGTAAACAGTTACTGTCAGGACTATTAAGGACAGATAATAATATAGTATGATAATAATACAATTATCTATAGAAATAAAGACACTATTCCCTCTCCTCTCAGTTGGAGGTGGTGTGGGCCAGAGGCTTCACCACGCCTTCACCAAGCAGGAGGAGCAACTACAGGAGAGATACAGGAACCTGACGAGGAACAGCACGGGTCTGCACGATAGATACCAGACTCTAGCTGCCGAGAGAGCCAGTCTTCAACTAAGTAACCACGCTTTGACTCAAGAGAGAGACCAGCTACAGGGCCAGGCTAGCAGCCTTACCAAAGAGAGAGACCAGCTACAGGGCCGGTTTAGCACCCTTACTAAAGGGACAGACCAGCTACAGGGCCAGTTTAGCACCCTTACCAAAGAGAGAGACCAGCTACAGGGCCAGGCTAGCACACTTACCAAAGAGAGAGATCAGCTACAGGGCAAGGCTAGCACCCTTACCAAAGAGAGAGACCAGCTGCAGGGCCAGTTTAGCACCCTTACTAAAGAGAGAGATCAGCTACAGGGCCAGTTTAGCACCCTTACTAAAGAGAGAGACCAGCTACAGGGCCGGTTGAGCACCTTTACTAAAGAGAGAGATCAGCTAAAGGGCCAGGCTAGCACCCTTACCAAAGAGAGAGACCAGCTACAGGGCCGGTTCAGCACCCTTACCAAAGAGAGAGACCAGCTACAGGGCCAGGCTAGCACCCTTATCAAAGAAAGAGACCAGCTACAGGGCAGGTTTAGCACCCTTGCTAAAGAGAGAGACCAGCTACAGGGCCAGTTTAGCACCCTTACTAATGGGAGAGACCAGCTACAAGGCCAGGCTAGAACCCTTACTAAAGAGAGAGACCAGCTACAGGGCCAGTTTAGCACCCTTACCAAAGAGAGAGACCAGCTACAGGGCCAGGCTAGCACCCTTACCAAAGAGAGAGATCAGCTACAGGGCCAGGCTAGCACCCTTACCAAAGAGAGAGACCAGCTACAGGGCCAGTTTAGCACCCTCACTAAAGAGAGAGACCAGCTACAGGGCCAGTTTAGCACCCTTACTAAAGAGAGAGACCAGCTACAGGGCCGGTTGAGCACCCTTACTAAAGAGAGAGATCAGCTAAAGGGCCAGGCTAGCACCCTTACCAAAGAGAGAGACCAGCTACAGGGCCGGTTCAGCACCCTTACCAAAGAGAGAGACCAGCTACAGGGCCAGGCTAGCACCCTTATCAAAGAAAGAGACCAGCTACAGGGCCGGTTTAGCACCCTTACTAAAGAGAGAGACCAGCTACAGGGCCGGTTTAGCACCCTTACTAAAGAGAGAGACCAGCTACAGGGCCGGTTTAGCACCCTTACTAAAGAGAGAGACCAGCTACAGGGCCGGTTTAGCACCCTTGCTAAAGAGAGAGACCAGCTGCAGGGCCGGTTTAGCAACCTTACTAAAGAGAGAGACCAGTTAGAGAGCCAGGCTAGCAACCTTACCAAAGAGAGAGACCAGCTACACGACTCAAGCTCCAAACTCATGACGGAGGTCAAAGCCCTGAATGACGCAGTTCAATGTAAGTGGAGTTGTTTTTGTTACATATACACAGTATATACATATGATTACAATTATTTACATATTTTTTGTGTATCTTTTTAGTAGTTGCAAATAATATCAACATATTTTGGACTTAGTAATATAGATCAATATCTACATCAATGTAGAATCTGAGACGCCAAGCTGGCTGATCCGATTTCTATGTCTCAATCAAAGACATTTGTGTTAAAGGCCTAATATATAGTATACTTCAGGGAGGAAGGTCCTCCCTCAGCCTCTGTTGACTCCCATTCATTTCCCCAAAAGTACTGGCGGCCGGTGTATAACATGGGTTGCAATGGGAGAGAGGAGGAAAGTCCTCCTCTGAGTGGGTGTGACCTTAAGGCGTCTGAATCGCGCAAAAATCTATTCGCTCTGCGCTATGAACCAATAAGCAGGATCCCTGGCTAGCAACACTGAGAAGTGTTGCCAGATTGGGCTGATTTCCCACCCAATCGGGCTACTTTTAACCAAGGCTCGAAAAATTATCATTGGGCGGGGAATCTGCCCAATCTGGCAACGCTCTCAATAACAAACCCGCTCTGCCTGCACTGCCGCGAGACCCAAAGCAGGTGAAGTCATCTGAAGGATAACGAGATTCTAACATTTGCGAATAAAGTGTACAATGGAAACATTGGAAACAGAGGACATTGTTTATGTTTAATTGCAAAGCATTCAATTCATTGAGTTACAGTGCTAAGTTAGCGACCAAAGAAAAAGGTAGACCACTTCGCAAAATCGAGATCACCAAAGGTAACGGCAACGTCAGTGTTGTGGGTGCGACATGGTTCTCTAGGTACTCATGGCTTACTGGTAGCATTACTAGCAATCGACTGTATTGCTGGCCCTGTTTGCTAATGAATAATGGCAAATCTCCAACGTGGGCTGTTCATGGTTTCACTGATGTGAAAAATCTTGATAGGTCAACCAAACGCCACGGAAAGTGTCAAGTTCACGTTGGTGCTTCTATGCGACTTTCCTTGCTGGGCACCATGCCTATAGATCAGGTTGTTTAAAATAATGTTCTCGTTCTTTTACTAGTTTGTTACTCTGACCGTTCTGTTTGATATTGTGGAAAGGGTGAATGATTCAGAGCATGATGCATTTTAAATGGCATAGCTAAATTACAACCAATAACTTCAGTCATTGAGGGAGAAAAATAGGCCCAGATTCTTTTATTTACTTTTACAAATCAAGAGTAGGCCTGATTTGACTAATGGGCTTTGCATCCTTTCCTTCTGCGCTTGTAGTCCATTTCAAAGACATGCTGCCCACCAGCTTTCAAATTACAGTGATGCCACTGGTGGCTTTGTATCAATTTTATTTACATAACTATCCTTCCCTACTATTTTTTAGTTCACCAAAACACCCTGAAACAACTTGAGTCTCACATTCTTATGCCACCATACACCAACAGTGCAAGCAGGCCAATGGCAACCAAGTGCGCAGTCCTTCCTCCCTCACTTTAAAAACCACCAGCCGCCACTGATATATATATATATATATATATATATATATATATATATATATATATATATATATACACAGCCACTTAACATTGCTATAGGTTAAATAAAGCTGATACCAAGTACCTCTAACTTGGTATCTTGTAGACCATTTTTGTAGATAAATGTGTGCTATCAAGTTTCTCTCTCTCTAAAGGTCCCCTATTTTCCCAGCGAGCGTGGTGTTGATGGACTGAGACCATTGGTAGTCTGGTCTATCCTGCGTACATCTGGTGGACACCCCCGTGTGATGCCACCAGAGGAGAGACAGTGACATGGCTCACGATGGCTCATCAACATCACGCCCGCTGATCAAAAAGGGGGCCTTTAACGGTTGTTTTTATTACCCTGTATCTAATTGCAGCCCGGAAGTGTCCTCCGGGATGGATTAAGTTCCAATGCAGTTGTTACAAAGGCCATACTGGTAACAAGAACTGGGAGGACAGCCGCCAATACTGCAAGAGTAAAAAGGCCGACCTGGTGATCATCAACAGCAGAGAGGAGCAGGTGAGGAGGAACCGACTGGGGCGCACTACTCCTAACACCTAAAGGGCACTCCACCCATTGAACACTTTTAGGCTCCTGTTGGGCGAGTGGGAAAGACCTTCCTAAATAATCGGTGTCATTATTTATAGTTTACAATAGGTGCCGCCAACAAAACGTTTTATTTGTTGCAGCTATCCCAGCTATCGTTGTTTACGGGGAATGGGTTAGCCTTACAATTGTTGGTGCTTGGCACTTGCTTCTATGAACATCCTTGCTGTACCGACAGCAATATATTGTTCTCCTTCTTCTGACAAATGTACTTTGTACAATTGTAAATCCCTTTGGATAACAGTGTCAGCTAAATGCACTCAATGTAAATGAATGGAAGTGTAAACGTTTTGCATGACTTTGCTACGCCGTCACGGGAGAACCAGTATGACCAGTGCACCAGGACTCCTGGGGATGGACTGGGAGACTCTCCCCTCTGGTGCACACCACGCCCTGTTGCCTCGTTACTTTGCTGTCTGTTCACGTGCTTCGTCATCATCTTCATCAAATCATCTAATTATCACCCCATGTCCCAGAATCCTGAATCAAAGAGATCTGCAGACATCTTTTGGTGGACTGCCTCCAGCATCACTGACGCAGAACCGTGAATGAGTACGCAGAAGTATAATTCCATCAAGCTCTTACACTCTTTTCTAATTTCTTCCCACGTGAATATCTTTGAAGATATTTGTCAATAGTTTGCTCCCGGCAGACACGGACAACTGGATAGGTTTGAGTGACATCAGGACCGAAGGGGTTTGGACCTGGGTGGACGGAACCACCCCCACCACAACGTGAGTTAACCTTAGGTCATCTCCCTCCCAGTCGTCTATCCCATCGTTAAAACTGTTGGAGTCTGGGGGCGCCCCGCGACCCTGGGAATTTCTCCAAAATTGATTGTGTGCTTTGAAGGTTCTCAGCCTCATGTGTGCCTAGATATAAAGTGTTGTGGTAGAAAGATTTGTTTTGTTGTGGATCCTCTGCTGCAGGTATTGGGGTAGGGACCAGCCTAACAGCTTTGGCGGCGATCAGGACTGTGTCGAGTTCCTCCACAGGGCAGCACTTAAAACATGGAATGGCGGAGGATGGAACGACCTGGGATGTAATGAGTTAAGCGGCTGGATTTGTGAGATGTAGAAAGTAAATGTGTTTGGTATGGGGATGGGTGTGTCCATCACCAGGGGATTTTAGGATGTTGCTCGGGGAATGTCCGGATGTACCTGATGATATCTGGAACTGTCTTGTGTTATAAACCGGGAATGGGTTAACCTAATGATTGTTATTGCTTTGCACTTGTTTCTATGAACATCCTTACTGTACCAACAACGATATATTGTTGTTTCTCTTTCTCCTGTCAAATGTACTTATTCTAAGTTGCTTTGGGTAATAGCGCTTGATAAATGCCCTAAATGTTAATGTAAATGTAGTGATGTTTGGATCTGTCTAGTGATGTCTGGATGTGTCTAGATATGTCTGGATGTGTCTAGTGAGTTCTGGATGTGTCTAGTGATGTCTGGAGGTGTCTGGATGTGATCTCTGATTGTCACCAGATTTGCCCTATGACGTTTTAATGCTTCATACTTTTATTGTAATGTTGTCAAATCTATACATTTATCAGATCAAATGTTGAGGTGATTGTACTGATGTACTATACTGTCACTCGCCTGCTTCTTCTGCTCGCTTGTGTTCTGTGATTGTACTGTGATTATTCACTGCCTTAGGCATATCTGTAGAATGGGCCATCTGTGAAAATTATATGCAATGATTTGGGAGATTACACATTAGGAATATTATATGTAACAAAACATGTTGTTTCATTGTTAACATAAAGCATTCATTATTCAAGGCTACAATGTCTTCCTCAGATCAGATAGTGTGTTTAACACAACTGACACAAACCAATGTTGACTGTGTGAGGGAAATCATTAGCAGCGGATGTCACTACTAATGTCAATAGAATGAGGTGATATTTACTCCATCATCTCAACAATAGCCTCAAATGGGCTGAAGTGGCTCAAGCCTTGTTGGTTCAAGTCACTCTGGCTGAGAGCATCGGCTCTATGAACTGAAGCAATAGACTGAGGCTCACAACAGTTTGAAGCCTTAGCTTTGCAGACAACCATCACCTATCCAGGGATGTGGTCATCTTTAGCAGTGCTTCGTATTCGATAATCAATAATCCCCAAGAAAAACCCATCCCCATATTTATCAACAGAAAATAGCCAAACATTTTGTGATATTAAGTCTTTTAAACTGTGAATATGTGTCGACCTGTGGGGAAGGGGAGGGGTTCTAACATCGGAGGAGCGCCTTCCCTTGGGTTCCACAACCAGTCCAACATCGGGAAGATGAGTCCACCTCACTGCTGGTTCCACTGGACTGGTCCTTCTGGGTGTCACATGGTTGGACGACTTCCAGAAGCCCTACTTACTCCATCACAACTTATAAAAAAGGTTGAGAAGTCTTTATCGATATGGAACAGTGAACAAAGACCCACGAGTCGGTCTGTCTCAAAACAAATCTCTATTGACCTCCTTTCCGAGGCAGAATAGCCTTTATTTGACACAGCACCACATGCACCACCCAGAGATATCACACTCAGTAAAAGGCGGTTTTAAAATGCTGTGTTGCTCAAATGCCAGCTGTTTCAAATTGGATACTTGATATTAACGAACATTGCTCTCGTCCCGTCACACGAGCACCAAGTCATAATATTGAATGTGTTATCTCTCAATATTTATCTTTTATCGTTTTACAGGTGAAAAATATCTTATTTTTTCAAATCCTTGCTATGCGAGTTTTGGCGGCGACTGGCGACCAGCCGCTGTTCATGTCCTGGTCTCAGAGGGATTCATGTCCCTGTCTCGGAGGGATTCATGTCCCTGTCTCGGAGGGATTCATGTCCTGGTCTCAGAGGGATTCATGTCCCTGTCTCGGAGGGATTCATGTCCCGGTCTCGGAGGGATTCATGTCCCTGTCTCGGAGGGATTCATGTCCCTGTCTCGGAGGGATTCATGTCCCGGTCTCAGAGGGATTCATGTCCCGGTCTCGGAGGGATTCATGTCCCTGTCTCGGAGGGATTCATGTCCCTGTCTCGGAGGGATTCATGTCCCGGTCTCAGAGGGATTCATGTCCCGGTCTCAGAGGGATTCATGTGGGGCTCAGCAGCTGATCATGAATCCAAGAGTAGAATCCTCCCTCATCAGGATCAGTAGAATCTGTTCATGAAGTGAGTTCTATTGTGCTCTATCTCCTTTATTACCAGACATGCAGAAAGATCTGAGCTCTGAAACAAATGACAAAGGTTGCTGAAGTTGATGATAATAATAATAATCATAATGAAAATAATATTTATAATAATTATAATAGAATAATTGTATTTATATTGTGCTTTCCTAAATATGCAAAGACACATAATAAGGCATAAAAAAACACAAGTAAACACCAATATAAAGTAACAGATGAGAGGGAGAACCGTAAAAATGTAATTTCCACAAGGCTTGTGTTTCAGCTGGTTTTGGGTTCATCCTCTGGGCCTCTGAAATAGACGCGGCCGTAGCCTGCAATTATCCCATCGAAGGCCCTGAAATGAGCCTGGCGCAGACGGGCCGGGAGCGCGGCGAAATCAGCCTCAACAGACAGGAAGGAGGGATGAGTCAGGGAAGCTAGCCAGGCTGAGGAAGAGCGGGGAAGCTAGCCAGGCGTCGTCAGTCATCTCTGACACGAGCGGGGAAACTAGCGCGGCTAGCTTCCCCGCTCTTCCTCAGCAGAGACGACTGACGAGGTACGAGTCCAGCTGCTCCAGGGAAGGGTGGAGAGGTGTGACGAGAGAGAGCAGAAAACATTAGCAGAAAGCAAGATTTAGAAACTAAGCCTAAATAACATGCCCTCCCTCCCTTTGATTCTGTGGTAGAGCTATGACACGCTTTGTGCATGTGATTGACAGACAGGTTGGATTCCCTGAACCAATCAGGAAAGAGATCCACTGACAAGCAGAAGGGCCTGGTCCAAGCGGTCTCACACAGAAGCTGGCCCATGTCCACTAGAACACATCTTCTCACAGAGCCACTGATGGCTGACGGTTTGTGTGGTATTTGCATCAGATTAGGCTCAGATGATAGCTCTTTAGCCAGAAGGTATTTACAGCAGGCAGACTCACAGTGGCGGTGAGCTGGGGGGTACGGTGTATGAGGGGCCGTACAGGACATTATTCAGAATAAGCATGCGCATACACATATGAAACCAAACTCATTCACATACTATACTGAAAACCTTGCACACATACGAGTGAAAAGCTTTTACATACATAACTGAAACACCTTCACTCAAACAACTGAAAAGCTCTCGTAACAACTAGTGGAACCTTTTACATGGACCACTGAAATGCTTTCACACGTAGGCCTCCTAGTAAAATGTGCTCATATACGCAGCTGAAAAAATTCTCTCTCACATACACATATGAAACTATTCACATCCTATACTGAAAACCTCAGACATGTATGAGAAAGTGTTTCACTCATACGTGTGTGAGGATTTCAGTGAAAACGGAAAGCATTTCATCGAAAAACGGAAGGGATTTCAGTTGAAACGGAAGGTGGTTGAAAAAAGAAAGGAGAGATTTGCTTCCGCATCATGGGAGCCAGCCACGCCCTAGTGCATGACGTGCCAGATGCAGAAATATTCTTGTTGTCTACTAGAGGTGGATTCAATGATTCGTTTACGTGAACCAGTTCGCGTCAGTCAGTTCGCCAAGATGAGTCGTTCGCGAATCGTTCGTTCGTTCGTTCTGCCCAGTTTCCGGTTCAGTCCAGTTTCCGTTTCCGGTAGCGGTGAATCGCATCATGCAATGCACCCATTGCATGGTTCTCAGCTGAGTCAGTCAGACTCAGTGCTACCGGAAACTCGACTGAACTGGTTCAGTCGAGTTTCCGGTGAATCGAATGGCGAATCGAATCACTTTATCCTGAAAGTTGAGTCAATATCGTTAATTTTATATATTAAAAAAATACCCGAGATAAAGGAACAATGTGAAACCCTAACCCTAAAATGTAAACACCAGGCTACTTGACAAGAAAATGTAACGGACCACCTGAGGCTTTACTTCACCTCAGAGATAATGCGTTAGTTAATAATGATATGCCTTGCGGCATATCATGCGGCATCACCTGCGCATAGTGCTGCTGCGTAGGCCTACATGGACGTTCCAAGTATGTTTACTTCATGTATCGTTGAAGCTAACTAAGTAAAGCCTAGTTATAACTATAACCTGCTCCTGGTGCAGTGCAAGCAACAGTGTGTGCCGTGAGTCGCCTCGGTCCCTCGTCTTCCTGAACGAACTGTCTGCGAGTCGTGGGTCTGGGAGGAGTCAATTCTGAGTCACGAACGACGCGAACGAGACGACCGACGCGAACGAGACGACCGACGCGACCGACGCGAACGAGAGAGAAGAACCAGTTCGGATCGTTCGTTCTAACGATTCGTTCGTTCGAACGAATCAGTTCGCGACCGAACCACCTCTATTGTCTACCATTGTTAGCATTGTAGCTTCATAAGCGAGAGGTCTGTCTACACATCCTTCGGCGACTTTAAGTGATAAAAAGTCAACACAGTGCCTAAAAATCATCAACGTCATTCATGTTAAGTAAAAGGAAAAACCTTGGACACGAGAAGTTAACGGAGCCGTGCACTAGGCCCTCTAGGATGCCGTGCCGAAACAACATTTGTTTCACTACGACTCCTTCCAGCTGCCCAGCCCTCCTTCTACTGCAAAAAATAAATAAATAAAACGGCTAATAAAACGCTTGAGGTGGCGTTTTGAAAAGAGAAAACTTACATTTTATTAAAACATGGTATAAAGATAATTATGATTCTTTGATTGACATCCAGACATTTTTTGCGGAGACACATTCCTGTTCCCCACTTGTATTGGAGTGAACGGAGATATCTACTTCTGGGCCCCTTGAATTAAGGGGCCCGTCCACAGCCCGCTTAAACAGCTGTAATGTCAGGCTTGACCGCTGAGCACTAGTGAATTGTAAGATTATATATATATATATATATATATATATATATATATATATATATATATATATATATATATATATAATATTATATTATATACTATTATATATAGAGCCCCCGGACTCCTAAATAGACCTCTGAAGAATAAGTCCCGTCTCCGAGGCTCCCGGTTCCCTCTGTCAAATGTCTATGGGAAATAACATGGGGTCTTTGAATGATCGTACATAACAAACTCTGTAGGTGGCGAAGAAGTAAAAAGCTGCTCACGTTTTGAACTACACACCATCAAGATTCCAGTTAGGAATTTTGGCTTGTAGGTGCCGTTAAAGTAGTAAACGATTATAAATGCTACTTTAACAGCACCGACAATCCAAAACCCAAGTGGAATCTAAGAGCGATTTTGCTTTTCCTTGGGTCTTTGCTTTTCCTTGGGTCCCCCGACGTTAACGCTGAATTTCATACATTGAATTTGGCAGCTGACTTTGGCATGTGGAATTTGGGGATGTTGAAAATATTGAAGCAGAATTTTTTAACATTGAATATTTGATTGTGAATTTTTTAACATTGAAAAATGAAGCTGAAAATTATTTATTGAAAATGTAAAGAGTTAAATTCAGAGGCAAAACATCCAGATACGTTATTTCAATGCATAAGTATTCAGTGCTTAGAATTCAATGGCTTTTTATTTTAAAAATCCGATGGCACAGATTTACTTCCATATGTATGTGCGAGAGAATTTTTCAGCTGTATATATGAACACATTTTACTAGTAAGTGTGAAAGCATTTCGGTAGTTTATGCAAAAGGTTTCACTAGTTTTTATGCAAGCTTTTCAGTTGTGTATATAAAAGCTTTCACTTGTGTATGTGTGAGGTTTTCAGTATACTAGACTTTGTAAATGGTTTCCTATGTGTGTGAGAGGACATTTTTTAGCTGTGTATATGAGAATATTTTACTAGTATGTGTTAAAGCATTTCAGTAGTCCATGTAAAAGGTTTCACTAGTTTTTATGCAAGCTTTTCAGTTGTGTATGTTAGCGTATAATTTTTCCGTTGTTTGTATGAGAGTGTTTCAGTTGTGTATGTCAATGCTTTTCACTTGTACGTGTGTGAGGATTTCAGTGGAAACGGAAGGCGTTCCAGTGAAAACGGAAGACGTTCCAGTGAAAACGGAAGGCATTTCAGTGAAAACGGAAGGCGTTTCAGTTGAAACGGAAGGTGGTTGCAGCAAAAAAAAGCGTGCAATTCAGACAAATAATCGACCGACATGCTACAGACACAGGCGCTACACTGATGTCTGCTCAACAACAGCCTACAGGTAGCTTTCAGAAGCAGCTGCATTACTCAACAATATATTGGCCTCAGCGGAGACCATCAGCACCCTGTCGAATGCCACAACAATCGGGCAGCAACCGAATGTTGTAATGCCATGTGTTGACACGGACAGTCAGCTAGCGTCGCTGGTCCCATCCCGCCAGCGTAGCAGCTTGCCACTTGCCAGGTGCAGCACCAGTCATGAGAGGATGTGCAGCACTTTATCAAGCGCACCAGTGCTTCGGCGGATGGACATCAGGCACACGGAGAAAAAGGTAATTCGTAGGAATTTGAAATTATCTTTACCATGTTTCCGAGTTGTTTAACTTAGGGTGACCAGACCTCCCGGTTTTAACGAGACAGTCCCGATTTTGAGTTGCGTGTGCCGAGTCCCAGCAAAAGCCTGTTGGGACGCTAAAATGTCCCGGTTTTCACAATCCACTATGAAATGTCCCCTTTTGTCTGCGATTACGTAGTCAACGTGGTCTTATTATAGCCCGATCATTAATTAAAAGCGCATGAGTGAGCGCACTGCCACAAGTTGTGAGTTAAGTAATTTGCGTCATGTTGTGTTTGTTTGTATGCCTTTTCATCATTTAGCACATTTCGCTTCTACTAAACAGTAAATGAAATATTTGCAATTTAAGTTAGCCTATTTAAAATTGAAAGAACATTTAATGTTCGTCGAAATAAACGGGGGAGTGATAGCTGCTGGACCCAAGAGCAGAACACAGAGACAGGACAGGTGTTGGAGTGACGGCGAACAGGTTTATTGAGTAAAACCAGGAGTGAGGCAGGAGGTAGGTTGGTGAGTGAGGCGTATCAGGCTGGAGGTGACGATCCAAAAACACGGTATCTCAAAGTACGCTCTGGCGACGACTACAGGGAAACCAGGTGTATTTGGAGGGGAGTTGATGAGTGGATGCAGGCCAGGTGTGAGCAGTTGAGTGGCAGGCAAAGCAAGGAGACAGACAGGGGGTGTGGCCGACACCCCCTGTCTGTCTCCTGTCTGAATACACAGCATCGCAACAGTGGCCATGACACTTGCATCCTCTCATCAGAGGCTGCAGCAACCCTACTTCCAGCGTCCCTGTCGGTACACAACGCGAGTCGACGTCTTTATTTGAATTGTGTTTTGGCTACGACTGAATCTGTGATAAAACAAAGAATAAATGCAATTTTAAGGCTGTTTTCATGTAGTCTAATAGTTACATTCTTATTTCAGAGCTAGGGCACAGCAGCATAACTATCCCAACAAGGACATAATACTACTCCCCAATCCATCATGGATTGGGGAACAACAGAACTGCTGAGGAGACAGTTGTTACCTTCTGGAGAGACTATCTCCATGATGCAGAAGGTAATTGACAGTTTACTGTGCATCTATCTTTTCTTTCTTTTAGAAAACATGGCTATATCACAAAAACATTATAGCTGAAATGTCTTTATTCTCTTATTGTATTTTTGTCACGTAGCACCTTGAGATTGTTGAAAGATGAGAGGTGTGTTACAAATTAATTAGGTATTCATTTTTTTTGATGCTTTGGTTTTGAGAAGTAAAATACTCTTATCGGACAATTTATTCAGTACCAGCAGATGTTATGGTTTAGTATTTAGCTTAGATGTTGACATGTACACTTTATTTGGACAAACTACCAATTATGATTTTCTGTTTTTATATAAGAAGGAGAAGGGCCATCCAAACTACAGAAGATATTGACCTTTGCGACTGGGGCGTCTGTAGTTTCACCTATTGGCTTTTCCCCAGCTCCCTCTGTCCAGTTCATTCATAAAGGAGATGACAACTTCTCCTCAACACCAATGTTCCCGATAAGCAACACATGTGTTAACTGCATCAAGTTGCCACTACCTGTGTCATACCATCTGTTTAAGGAGAAGGTTGACTTTGCATTAGGAAACACATATGGGTTTGTCAGTGTGTCTTTGAAAAAAGTTAAAAAGGACAGTTTTAGTTTCATTTCTGAATGCACAATTTACCTTAAAATGATATTGCCATTTGCTACAATTTTTTTTTGAGTGAGTATTGCCTCATGATGCATTTTATATTTCCAGTTTTAAAACCAGTTAAAAAAAAGTTAACCTTTATTTTTAACATGTCTCGTTATCATACTGTTTCATATCAACAAAGTTACATTGTGCAGCCAGCATTTACTTCATACTACATTTACATTAACATTTAGGGCATTTAGCAGACGCTTTTATCCAAAGCGACTTACAATAAGTGCATTTGTTACAATAAGTACATTTGTCATAAAAAGTGAAACAATATATCGCTGTCGGTACAGTAAAGATGTCCATAGAACCAAGTGCAAGTATTACATTCGCTAGGCTAACCCATTCCCCATGTAAAGCAACGATGGCAGCTACTGTAGACGCTACACAAATAAGTACCTTGAATAAGTGCAATGTGCAAGTGCCAGGACGTACAACATTCAATGGTGGCTGTGCATTGGTTTCTATGCAGAGTCGAGGTGAACTCTGAACAGGTGAGTTTTGAGTCTTTTGCGGAAGCTGGTGAGCGACTCTGCGATCCTGACATCGGTAGGGAGCTCGTTCCACCACTGAGGTCCCAAAACAGAGAAAAGTTGTGACTTCGCTGATCGACCTTTGCTTGCGCTTAGCGATGGCGGTACCAGACGTCCAGCTGAGGTAGTTGAGCGGAGGGTTCGAGCTGGGGTGTGTGGCTTTACTAATGCTTGGAGGTAGGCAGGGGCAGTTCCATCGACTGCCTTGTATGCCAGTACCATCATCTTGAATCTGATGCAAGCTATTACAGGTAGGCAGTGGAGGTCTCGGAAGAGGGGGGTTACATGTGAGAACTTTGGTAGGTTGAACACGAGGTGCGCTGCCGCATTCTGGATGCGCTGCAAGGGTTTAATCGCAGAGGCAGGGAGTCCAGCCAGGAGCGAGTTGCAGTAGTCTATTAATACTATTAATTAAATATACTATTAATTAAAACAAAAAAAACGTTGTCTATTTTAAGGCTAAGGTCCAATATTGAAGGTCCAACTAATTTGTAAAGAAAACTTAACATAACTTGCTAGTCACTGGAACAAATGTAGAAGTGAGGAAAAAACATTTATCCCTTGGTTCCCATCATTTTCAAATGGATTCACTTGTTGAATAAAGTTCATTGTGGTCTCATTAATGGTTACGTCATTGTCTGGAATAATTACATTATTGGTTTGAAGTTCAGGCAATGGCCCTTCTTCATCAATGCCATAATGGTTATCAACATCAAAGATGTCATTTACAACTGGATGAATTCTTACGCTGTTCATGACACCAGTATGCCACAGCTGAAGAGGTGTCGGCCCCCCTTGTGTGGAGAGGCCATGGTTGTTCCACTGGTTGATGAATTCTGTTACTGCCCGTTCAATTCTTGGTAAATACACATAAAGCAGACAAAAAATATGTACTTCATTCAATGAATCTAGTATACCGTGTTCCTCCATGAACAAAAATATGTTTATAAAGTGTCTAGATACAACTCTAAACATAAAACGTGCAACGTGTATATTTTCCATTCCGTGATCACATCTGTCCCTTAAGGGCAAACCGAAGTTCTCAACTCCCTCTACAAACAATGACAAGACACTTAAGGCTCTGTTAGATAAGCACCGCAAGTATTTGATTGTCCGGCTGAAGCCATCAACACAGCCATGCATGACCATCCGCCACCTAACCAGCTTGTGGTTGCCGTCAAAATGCCTGTTGGTAGATCAGAATCAGCATTATTGTCTATTTACAACAGTAAAATACAACATAATGCAGCAGTAATAGAATTCCAAAAACATCATATATAATAGTAAAACACTGACAGGGATCGTTATACTGCACAATGAGTACTTTCACTTTTTATGCAAGTACATTTTGCTGGTAATACTTTTACTTAAGTAAGGTATTTGCATGTTTTTGCTTGTAGTGGAGTATTTTCAGTGTGGTATTAGTACTTTTACCTAAGTAAAGGATTTGAATCATTCTTCCACCATGTGAACTTACCATAACTGTTCGGGGGCCTGAACACTAAAGACCCTTCGGCGTATAGCATGACGACGTCTAAATGACCGCCCAATGGGATCCACTTGATGCAGGCTCTGTCTGACCCGCCAACGCTTGACCCTTATGCCACATGATCGTAGGCTCCCAAGTACATATGCTTCACCTGCATTTGGCATTAGGTTGTTGGGAGTATCAGATGGTTGGTCACATCAGTGGACATCTGTCTGGCCTCATGTCCCTGCAGCAAGTTGCGAAAGCGTCTATACAATGATCCGAGTAGGTTACTGACATCCCTATTATGATGATCATATCTGGGCACAGCAGCAAGAAATGCAGATCTCTCTGCAGTGACTCAATGCAGTGCAGAGCATCAGTAAAGAAAACTTGCCACATCATCTCCATTGCCTCTCACCTCAAAAAATAAACTTTGGACTTGAAAAACAAAGAGGATCAGATGAACATACATTGTAGTTTAAGTTCCTGATCTTCACAATTCAGTACAGTAATATCCAATCTTCTCATGCAGCTGCTTTGGTTAGACTACCTGTAGGCTGTTGAGCAGGCATCAGTGATTTTCAACCACCTTCCTGTTCAACTGAAATGCCTTCCTCTTCAAAGGCCTTCCATTTTCACTGAAATCCTCACACACATATGAGTGAAAAACTTTCGCATACATGTCTCGAGGTTTTCAGTAGCTGTGTATTTGAGCACATTTTACATTTACATTTACATGTAGGGCATTTAGCAGACGCTTTTATCCAAAGCGACTTACAATAAGTGCATTTGTTACAATAAGTACATTTGTCATAAGAAGTGAAACAATATATTGCTGTCGGTACAGTAAAGATGTTCAAGTATTACAATCGCTAGGCTAACGCATTCCCCGTGTAAAGCAACAATAGCAGCTACTGTAATTTTTTAGCAGCTATTTTAATAGTATGTGTGAAAGCATTTCAGTAGTCTATGTAAAAGGTTCCACTGAGCTTTTCAGTTGTTTGAGTGAAGGTGTTTCAGTTGTGTATGTATGAGGTTTTCAGTTGTGTATGTGAATGGTTTCATATGTGTGTGGGAGGACATTTTTCAGCTGTGTATATGAGAACATTTTACTAGTATGTGTTAAAGCAGTTCAGTAGTCCATGTAAAAGGTTTCACTAGGTTTTATGCAAGCTTTTCAGTTGTGTATGTGAGCGTATAATTTTTCAGTTGTTTGTGTGAGAGTGTTTCAGTTGTGTATGTAAAAGCTTTTCACTCCTATGTGTGCGAGGTTTTCTGTATAGTATGTGAATGAGTTTGGTTTCATATGTGTATGCGCATGCTTATTCTGAATAATGTCCCATATGGCCCCTCATAACGGTGAGCCTCTCATCCAGCAGGTACCTCCAGAACTTCTGACAAACCCCTTCCCTCGGCCGGACTTCCTTCTTCTGGTCACACAAGATCATTCCGTCTAGAAACTATATTTACTAAAAGGATATCTGTATCCATATCTGTACTATGAGGCTGATAGAATTTTGTTTCTGTTTAATATATGTTGTGTAACTGTAACTAACTTTTTTTTGTTAAGTTTCTGTATTGTGTTTCTACATCAGTATTATGTGTTTGTGTTTTTTATTTATTAAATTTCTTTGTGTGTTTCTATATCAGTATAATGTGCGTGTGTGTGGTTGTTTGACTGGTGTTTCCAGACAAAAAAAATCTCATTCTTATCTAAATATGGGGGGGGGGCAATACAACCATAAGAATGGTGCTCTCTGTTATCTCTCTCTCTCTCTCTTTCTCTCTCTCTCTCTTTCTCTCTCTCTCTCTCTCTCTCTCTCTCTCTCTCTCTCTCTCTCTCTCTCTCTCTCTCTCTGTTCATTTAATTTGATCAAAAAGTCGCAGAAAAGTTAATTTCATGTTGTTTGATAATGAAAACTGAAAAACAATTCCACACAGCCTCTCTCTCACACACACACTGTCTCTGTCTCTCTCTCTTAATGTGTGTGTGTTGGTATTCTCTTTATCTGTGTGTGGTGTTGAGCTAGCTCCTCAGAGGGTTTCTGGTGAGGAAATTCTACTGGGGAGAATTTGTGTGTGTGTGTGTGTGTGTGTGTGTGGGTGGTGGGGGGGGGGTTGTTTTCTCAGACCTCAGACACACGCCACGGGTCACCTGACCTGCACATCCCCCTCCGCTTGTTGTGACAGCAGAGCTTTCTGTGTGTGTGTGTCTGTGTGTGTGTGCCTGTGTGTGTGTGTGCGTGTGTCTGTGTGAGTAAGTATATGCACGTGTGTATGTGTGTGTGCTTGTCTGTGAGTATTTATGGATGTGTATGTGTGTGTATATGTAAGCATATGTATGTGTCTGTGTGTGTATGTTTGTGTGTGTGTGTGTGTGTGTTCAAGCATAGGTATGTGTGTGTGTAAGTGTGTATGTGATCATGTGTGTGTGATGGCGCCGGGGGTATGGCTCCAAGAAGCCATCTCTGTTGAGTGTGACTGTAGGGGGATGTACATGTGTTAGCATGGGGCAGCACAATGCCCCAGTGCATTAGCCCAGATAGGAGTGGTCTGGACATAATACTGAAAAGACCACCTTCATGCACACATGACCTGCGACTCACTCTCTCTCTCCCCCTCTCCCTCACTCCTCTCGTTCTGAGTCTCCCCTCTCTCTCTCTCTCTCCCTCTCTCAAGGTCCTTTCTCTCGCCGTCTCCCTTTCCCTCTCTCCCTCCCTCCCTCCCTACTCTCTCTCTCTCCCTTCTCTCTGTGACTTTCTGTCCCACTCTCTTTCCGTCTCAATTTCTCAGTTGAGTGTCTCCTTTCCTTATGAACAAGTTGGTTGAACGATTAACAATGAATACAAGTAGTGGTTTTAGAGCCATGAAAAATACTGTTGGTTTGCACTCTGTCTCCCCTCTCTCTCTCCCTCTCTGTGTCCCTCCCTCTCTCCCTCTCTCTCTCTCTCTCTCTCTCTCCCCCCTCTCTCTCTCTCTCTCCCTCCCTCTCTCTTCTCACCTCTCTCCTCTATTTAGCAGCATGAGTTTGACTTGATTTCAAATCAGCAGCTTTCTTACAGTAACGTATTTTAAATATCGTACAAACAGAACATGAATATATTTTTGCTGTGTTAGCTCATTAACAGAGCCTGTGTGAAGAGGCATTTCTGAACAAACAAAAAGTGAGGTGAAAGGTCATCCGGCGGTTAAATATAACAGCTTGAAGGTCAACTGTATGTTTTGTTATGTAAGCCATCACTGCTTCACGCAGACGTTGTGAGTTCTGTGTTGAAGTTGGACAGACGCAACGTTTCTGTGTTTTCACAACGTGTGGAAGGCCGTTCACACGCGCACGCACCAGAATCAGACTTGCAAGGGTTTCAAGGCGTGACTGAGAGAGAGACCGAGAGGGAGAGAATCAGAGTTAGAGAGAGAGAAGAACCAAAGTACCAAAGAATCCAGAGAGGATCGATGGGGCGTGCGGGGAAGGTTAAGACAGGAGAAAGAAGAGAGAGAGAGAGATGACATGAAGGGCCAATGGAAACAAAGAGAGGGGACGGGGGAGGTGTGTAGGTGAGAGAGGGGGGAGACTGAGGTAAAGAAGGGCTTAAGGGAACAAAGGGTGAGAGGGCTGGAGAGGGGGCTAGGAGAGAGAGAGAGAGAGAAAGAGAGACAGACAGACAAAGAGAGACAGAAGGAAAGGGAGGGAGGGAAAGGGAGAGCGAGAAACAGAGAGAGAAAGGGAATGGGAGGGAGGGAGAGAGAGAGAAGAGAGAGAGGGGGGGAGGTCAGAGAAATGGTCGAGTGAGTTGACAAGTGTTGACGTTAGAGTGAGGTTAGGGAGCTTGAGGCGGCCCCGTGTTCCTTATCTCCTCAACACTAGTCACCGTATTTCTTCCAGAAGGCTTTTAACAGGCTACACAAACAGCACGGTGCTACAAATGTCCGATAACACACACACATACACATATGCACGTATACACTCACACACAAAGCACAATGATACACTCCGGTAGCACACACAGAGTCCGGTAGCGCACACACACATACACATATAATTTCTCACAACAAAAGAAGCCCAGCTCCAGCGGAGGGTCAGAGCATGTAGAGGTGAACCCCATTCAAATATATTCCTCCTGAGACTGATGACGTCTTGGTGTTCCTGGAAGTGCTTTCTTTCCCACGGATTCTCCTCGCTCCCTGTTTTCAGGTTTTGCGCTTCACCCCCTCGATTTTCTGTTGTTTTCCGTTCAGAATTTAAACTTGCTCAGGGTGGAAAAAAAATCAGTTGTCTGTATTTGTTTGATTGTAATTTAGAGCACCCTCTGCAGTGCTCCAATGCACCCCTAGGGGTACGCAGACCCCCATTTGAGAACCACTGCTCTACATGATGTGAGCGGCTGATCTGGGATCAGGGACCGTGGAGCGTGAAGGGACCTGGTGCTCAGCAGCTGTTGACCCCTGACCTTTGACCCCCTCCTGCCCAGTGCACACTTGAGTGAGGGGGGGTGTGAGTGGGCTTGACAGCGAGGGGTTAACCGAAGAATGTGTCCGGCTGGTACCTCGGCTAATTGGGCCGTTTGTCGCAAGGTCGCCGGGCCTCGCCTCTCCTGACCAATCAGAGGCCTGGAAGGTTTGACCCCGCACCCCTGAGCCAATCCTGACGCAACACAATGGGCCCCGTTTCTCTCGTAACCTGGACAACCTCCGCTGGCGCTCTCCTTTATGAGGCCTGCCGCACCACTGGGCAGCATACCTGCTTCAGCCTCACATCTGGCTGGCCTTCACTGGTACAGCCTCACTGGTACAGTCTGATACAGCCTCACTGGTGAAGCCTCAATGGTACAGTCTGATACAGCCTCACTGGTACAGTCTGATACAGCCTCACTGGTGAAGCCTCACTGGTACAGCCTCACTGGTGCAGCCTCACTGGTACAGTCTGATACAGCCTCACTGGTACAGTCTGATACAGCCTCAATGGTACAGCCTCACTGGTACAGTCTGGTACAGCCTCACTGGTACAGCCTCACTGGTACAGCCTCACTGGTGCAGCCTCACTGGTACAGTCTGATACAGCCTCACTGGTACAGCCTCACTGGTACAGCCTCACTGGTACAGCCTCACTGGTGCAGCCTCACTGGTACAGTCTGATACAGCCTCACTGGTACAGTCTGATACAGCCTCACTGGTACAGCCTCACTTGTACAGCCTCACTGGTACAGTCTCACTGGTACAGCCTCACTGGTACAGTCTCACTGGTACAGCCTCACTGGTACAGCCTCACTGGTACAGCCTCACTGGTACAGTCTCACTGGTACAGCCTCACTGGTACAGCCTCCACTTAGGACCACGTGATATTCATTCATAGTGGTCCAGTGGGGAGGAGATAGTGGTCCACTGGGGAGGAGATAGTGGTCGACTGGGGAGGAGATAGTGGTCCACTGGGGAGGAGATAGTGGTCCACTGGGGAGGAGATAGTGGTCCACTGGGGAGGAGATAGTGGTCCAGTGGGGAGGAGATAGGGGTCCACTGGGGAGGAGATAGTGGTCCAGTGGGGAGGTGATAGGGGTCCACTGGGGAGGAGATAGTGGTCCATCCCGGCGCGGTTCCGTTGGAGCCCAGGAACTCGGCCCACCGTGGAACTCTGCACAGGGAGCTCGCTGAGCGCTCGTGTTGTTCCCCAGAGAGCAGTTCTCCAGCTGGTTCTTATCTCCTCCGCTCAGCTGCAGGATGAGCTGCACCTGACCACCGCTGATAAGCCTCACGCAAGGACCTTTCCCCCCCCCCCCGTCAGGAGCCACCGATGGGGCCCAGGCCTGGACCTGAAGCAGGAGGTCTGAGTGGAGCGGGGAGAGTCTTTGTGGCTGTCACCAGGCCTGCACTTAGCTCCTTAAACGTGGCTTTAGTCCGGGTCAGAGGGCCACAGATAAGACCATAGCGTTTAGGACTTTAGTATCAGGTTCTAACGGACAACAGGGCTCAACCTAATTATCGATTCAATATTTATTGGGAATTGGTTATTAGGCTGTCCAAACATTGACGCTTGAGTTTATATTTAGCAATGTGTTTTGTTTTACTTGAAATAATCAATGTTCCGATTAATTTGTGTTTGGGTAAACATTATTACAATTTGTGCCAATGATGAAATTGAAATCCTTGCTCAAAATAGCACTATGTTAATGGAGAACAACAATTTGTCCTCCATTATTAGTTGTTTGTTATTGCTGCCCCCCCTGGTAAACAAGGGAGCACAGAGGGTTCTGGGCGCCCAGCGACCCCGCCCAGACTGGCATCGTCATGGCACTGGCGCGTTTCCATGGGATTATATGGAACGATGGAGACGTACAGTGCCACTGACATGGGCGTGGGTTCGGTTCCCTATGTAGCCCGGTGGGCGGCCAGGCCAGCACAACACTGGGTAATTGTCATGGCTTACAGTCCCTGTCTGTCCAGAGCAATAGAACGACCATTATGCTGAGTTTGTCCCATGTGAAAAGAGACCATTCAAATTGGTACAGCTGAAATGGCCGCCGCTGTGGTCCCGTTGTGTCAGTTAGAGAGAGATGTATTTATTTATTCAAAAGGGACATGTCCATTGCATAGGACATGTTAATGTACCAGATTTAGTTAAAAATATATATTTTTCAGATGATGACCAGTGAATGATATCAGTACCATCAAATCAAACCTTACTTCTTCTGAGTTGATTACTTGTTACTTGTTTATTTAAGAGAAGAGAGTGGCTCATGTTGTAGGCCTTATTCCATAACAGAAACAAAACAAGACGCTCTTTGGACTCTTTCAGCGAGCGTCACAGAGATAAACGCTGTCCTCGCCGAGACAGGGGATGTAGAGCTCATGAATCTTTCACAGAGCGTAAGTCAGACCGCCGCTGTCTCCGCGCAGGAACACTTTTCAACCCTCCACTTCTGGGACGTTTTCGTTTGCTGGTTGTTGTTTTAGCATTAATTATTCAACACGCGTGGGGCAATGAATTTATAAAATGACACTTTGGCTTGAATTGAATTAAACATTAAAAACAATGGTGTCTATAACCGCGGCTAAAATAAAGAAGGCTTGTTTATTTTCAGTACTTTGTCTTCCATATAAACTGGGCAGTGGCTATTATATAAAGTTCACAGTCTACAACTCCCAGCCTAAAGCCACTCCTAAAGTGTCTCCTCAATGAATGAATCGTTACGAAGAGTTCATTCATTCACAGCGCGTTTCCCTCCTGATGCTATATCACCAATCCCTAACAGAGTTCATACTGAGCAGAAGTCCTGGTTGAGTTCTGTGGCTCTGGTTCAGCCCAGGGACCCAGCACCTAATCACCATTGCTGGGGTACAGGACAGCAGTTTGGAGGTGTTTAAAACGCCCCTGATTCACCACCAGGTGACCCCACGTTGTCTTCAGTGACCTCACAAGCCAGAGTTTCCCCCCAGATGCATGCTGGGATAGATCCTACCCATTGGACCGTACCGTTGGGGAGATCTGATGTCACCTACAGCGCCGGCTTTGAAATGGCAGCTGATGGTGATTCAACATCACACCTGGCGCTAAAGTAGGGGCCCCTTAAAGGTTGAAAGAGGACCTAATAGGGGCCTCTGGGCATCCGAGATGGAGTTTCTACATCTACTTACACACACACACACACACGCAAACAAGCACGCACACCCGCAAACACACGCACGCACAAAAGCACACGCTGCAAGCATGCACGCAAGCAAACACACACACACACACCCACGCAAACACACACGCACACCCGCAAACACATGCACGCACTAAAGCACACGCTGCAAGCATGCACGCAAGCAAACACACACACACACACACACCCAGACAGTTGCTACTGCAGACGTACACATAGCACAGAGGTATAAATGTTTCATAGCTGTTTGTTCCAGTCTGCTGGCCCTCAGCAGGGGGATGGAACAAACAGCAGTGGGAGGTCTTAGGCTCACGACCCGTTCTTACAACACATCAGCGATACCTTTGTTTGGCAGGAACGCACACTGAACTGAATTGAATTCATTTAACAACAATCAATTGAACGAGATGTCATTTTTGATGTTATTTTTGTGTTCGTGGTCTCCAAGAGAGCTAAAAACTGTAATGTATATTGTTGTGTAGTATTACTTCATTGTCTACCATGTAAATCAATATTATGGGATGTAGAACAGGAGACCTACTATACCTGAAGCCGTCCAACTGATTTATTGCTGAGGCGAAAGGGGTCAGCTCCACACTTGTTACACCTTTTTAATACCTTTGATGTAAATATGTTAGAGAACTCCTTTGATGTATGTGTCAAAGTTAATAATGAATCGCAGAACAGTCTCATCAGACCGTTAAACAATGTGTACATGCTCTGTGTCTCTCTCACACACACACACACACACACACACACACACACACACACACAGTGTGTAAGTGGGCGTGTCGGTGGGGGGGGTGAAGGTTAGGTCTACCACCAGTAGATGTGTCCTCCTTGGCTTCCTGTTTGGCAGGAAGTGTTTTGAACAAAGCCCTGGCCCCCAGGAGCCATCGAGGAAGATACCTTGATCCGTCCCACACAGGAAATCATCTGATTCCTTTATTATTGAGTAGGCCATAAGTGTGGTTTGAATAGCACAACGTTTTTTTTGGTTTGTGTGTGCGTTTGTCTGTAATGTTTGTCTGTCTGTCTTGATGCTCAGATTTGTATCGTATATTTTTGCGCAATATTTCAGCCAAATCAGGCGCAATCAACGTCATTCTTAAGGTTACAAATCTGAGATTCTTTGTATAATTCATCGGCCGCCAGTTTGGGAACAAAACTACGTGTCCCACAAGGCTTTGCGCCGGTAGCAAGGGCTGGAACGGGAGGCGGTCTGGAGGCGGAGGGAGCTGGAGGAGCACAGACCGCTTCAGTACTGAGCTGGACTGCAGAGCAGGCGGAGCCCCGCACCCGAAGAAAGGACATTTTAAACAGAAGGGGACGGACGTTGGATTGTAGATCTGGGATTGTGGCTCTGGAAACAACTCAGCGGTCAAAGGGTTCATCTGAAACCCGCTGCTCCAGAGCTCCGGACCCGGGATTCGACCCTGACCTGCCGCACGGAGAGACCGACCGAAGGTAAGGGAGGGAAGCCGGGGCTGGGAGCGACGACTGAAACTATCGGATATAGAGAAACCGCTCGGCGATGGTCTCGCCGATTCAAGTTTAGTAGTTACATGAACCACGGATGCGGTGGAAGTCGGGTTGGTGTGTGTCTCACGTCCTTACGAAGCTGGGCTCGGATCCACGCTGTGCAGAAACCCTCCTGTGCAATTGGGGCTTGAAGCCCCATGCAAAAGATCCGCCCCACCGCGGTGTGTTTGGTAAACACAGCCCGTCGCCCTGTGCTCTGCGCCGGGCGGCGAGGGGTCGTGTGGGAGACACCGAGCAGCGGCCGGCGGTATAGGAGGAGCAGATGTGGGTGTTTATTGAGTTTGTGGTGCATGTGGAAAAACGCGGTGCTGGCTGCGCGCGCGCGCGCGCACACACACACACACACACACACACACACACACACACACACACACACACACACACACACACACACACACACACACACACACACACACACACACACACACACACACAGGCTGCAGGGCCGAGTCACCCCAGCTGATCGGGGACCAGTGAGTTGGACCCTGGGTGGAGTTGGTTTATTGCGTGTTATTATGGCCCAGAAAGCAGCCAAGCTGGTGGGTGGAGGAGGAGGAAGAGGACGGTGTTGTACCGTTTAGGACAAACATCTGCTGGACAAACTGTGTGTGTGTGTGTGTGTGTGTGTGTGTGTGTGTGTGAGAGAGAGCGAGCGAGAGATCTGCCATTGGAGTCTTGTTTATCCTCGCATCGTTTAACACAGTGACTGGTGTTAAATCACGCACCACACGTGACCGGGGGTCGCTTCTCGTCTCATGGAGGGTTCCTCTTCTTTCCAGGTCGAGGTGGTCGCGGGGCCGCAGCAGAGAGAGAGATGCGTGGACCACCGTACCAAGCAGCAAGTGTAACTTGGCCAGGCGCTGCAGTGTGTTTGTGAGCACCCCGCTGTGCCTCCTCTAACGCCGACCAGCGCGGGGCTCAGCCAATCGGAAAGCCTGCGGCTGAAGTCGGTGGGACGTATATGTGTTCTGCCTCAGTTTTGGCGCTCAGTTTTTTATCATCATCATTTCGACCTAGATACTCACACGAAACACCGCGAGGCCGGCTACTCAGGAGTTTCTCATCCCCGCGATAACGAAAGACAGACGGCTGCGAGAGGGTTGTGGTCTGGCGTCTCCGAACGTGAACGTGAACCAGAGCTCCGCTCCGCCCCGGTAAGAGTCGCCCTGCGGCCGACGGCATGGAGGTACGCGTCGGGGGCGGGTCGTTGCCGGAGGAGGGGATGTGAGGGCGGCCGGGCCAGAAGGCTCCAATGAGCAGGTAGACCCGACGTCACCATGGCCCAGACCAGCCTTCTGCAGGGCAAGCGCTTCTACTGCCGCGACTGGGTTTTCCACAAGATCCAGCACTGTCTGCAGGAGAAGACCGCCGGCCCGCCCCCGCCGGGGCCGGCCCCTAGCGCCGCCCTGCCCCCTGCCGGGGCCCCCTCCTCCTCCTCCACCTCCACCCCCAAGCCCGGGGCCCCCTGGGGGTTGCTGCTGGTGGGGGGTCCGGGCAGCGGGAAGACGGCGGTGGCCACCGAGCTGCTGTGGCCCACCTCGCCGCAGAGCACCCAGCGGGGGCTGCACCGCCACGCCCTGGCCTTCCACTTCTGCCGCGCGGACGACGCCCACACGCTGAGCCTGGGGGGCTTCGTGCGCGGGCTGGTGGCCCAGCTGGGAGCCGGGGGCCTGTTGCCCGGCTACGAGGAGGCGGTCCGAGGGCCGGCGGTCCAGAGCGCCCTGCAGCCCGGAGAGTGTGAGAGGGACCCCTCGGACGCCTTCAAGAGGTACCCGTCTGTCTGTCTGCGGACCCGTCTGTCTGCGGACGCGTCTGTCTGTTTGTGTACCTGTCTGTCTGTCTGTGGACCCGTCTGTCTGTGTACCCGTCTGTCTGTCTGTGTACCCGTCTGTCTGCGGAGCCGTCTGTCTGTGTACCCGTCTGTCTGTCTGCGGACCCGTCTGTCTGTCTGCGGACCCGTCTGTCTGCAGACCCGTCTGTCTGTCTGCGGACCCGTCTGTCTGTGTACCCGTCTGTCTGTCTGTGTACCTGTCTGTCTGCGGACCCGTCTGTCTGTGGACCCATCTGTCTGTGTACCCGTCTGTCTGTCTGTGTACCCGTCTGTCTGCGGACCCGTCTGTCTGTGTACCCGTCTGTCTGTCTGTGTACCCGTCTGTCTGCGGAGCCGTCTGTCTGTGTACCCATCTGTGTGTCTTTGTACCCGTCTGTCTGTGGACGCGTCTGTCTGTCTGTGTACCCGTCTGTCTGCGGACCTGTCTGTCTGTCTGTGTCCCCGTCTGTCTGCGGACCAGTCTGTCTGTGCCCCCGTCAGTCTGCCCCGCTGTCTGACCTTCAGTCTGTCTGTGTACCCGTCTGTCTGTCTGATTATCCGTCTGTCCGAGTAGCATCCGGCTGCAGCCCGGGGTTAGTCTTTGTGTGTCTATCAATGTACTAATCGCTGTATAGGTACTATATACTATTGATAAGCAATACATTGAGCTGTGTGATGGAGAATCTGTTGGATGTGATGGTATACGTTGGAGAAGATCTATCTATCTCTATATCGTAATCTATTATATATATATATATATATATATACCGCCGTGCCGTTGCCCCACCACAGTGCCCGGCTCCGGGGCTGCAGCTGGACGCCATTGGTCTGTCTGTCTGTCTGGTACCTGTCTGTCTGTCTGTGTTGATGTATGTATGTATGTATGTATCCATCTCTCTAATGCTATCACTTAATTTATCGCTCCTACTTTCACCTGTAAGTTGCTTCGGATAATAGTGTCTGCTGAATGTCAATCTTTGTATCTATCTATATAGATCTATAGACCTATCTGTGTATGAAATCATGTTTCTTCTTCTCTGGTAATCCAGGAACGGGGGCTCAAACCCCTCCCCCTCTCCCTTCCTCCCCACCCCCTGACCCTAGGACACCTCTCCCCCTCTTTACCCCCCCACCCCACCCACACACACACACACACACACACACACACACACACACACACACACACACACACACACACACACACACACACACACACACACACACACACACGCAAGCGCGCACGCAAGCGCGCACGCATACAAAAGCACAAAAGCAGCCTCTCCGTTTGAAGTCATGTTCTGTTGGTTTTTCCTGTGAATGTGTGTGTGTGTGTGTGTAGTGTGTGTGTGTTCCAGAGGAGTCAGATGGAAACAGTCTTTGACTGACTGACTGAATGACTCGTTAAGTAACTAGCCTGCTGACTGTATGTCGCTTCCCTAAGTCTTCATCCCTACCTGTCTCTCTTTCGACCTACTGTCTATCTCTCTCTCTCTCTACTTACCTCCTTATCTATCTACCTGTCTGCCTCTTTGTTTCTTTACCTGTCTGTCTGTCTCTATCTCTACCTGTCTGTCTCTCTCTCTCTCTTCCTAGTGTCTACCTACCTCTCTGTCTCTCTCTCTCTCTACCTACCTGCCTGTCTGCCTTCCTCTACCCGTCTGTCTACCTGTCTGTCTGCCTACTGGCCGTGGTTGGGGGGTGGTGGAGAGGCCTGTCCGGACATGCACATCCAGCAACACGCTTTGTAGTCTGATGCAGGGCGCTGGCATGTGTAGTGCACGTGAGTCTGTGTGTGTGTGTGTGTGTGTGGGTAACTAGCAAGACTTGTCTACACAGTGCGGGTCAGATAGTGTGTGTAGGGCGCAGGAATGCGGATGCTGAACACACACGCGCTGCTGTCTGGCCATCTGCCGGCTCTGGCCTCAACATGGCGGCCGCTCGGGGGTAGATCATTCTTGAAACGGTCAGACGGGTCATCGATCCGTCCCCCAACTGTCCCCCCTCTGGAGGAAGTGGACTCTTCCGTCGGCGTCTGCTTGTTTGGACGCGGTTGGTCGACGGGGCGTCGACCAAGTTTAACACCAGCGTCTGACTGGACTTCGACCCCGGCACGCGTGTTTGTATTGGGCTTCGATCCCAACCCCCAGTGTTGGCCTAGGTTTCGATCCTAACATAAGTGTTGTATTGGGCTTCGATCCTATCACCAGTGTCTGACCGGACTTCGGCCCCACCACGCGTGTTTGTATTGGGCTTCGACCCAAACCCGTGTGTTAGATTGGGCTTTGACCCCAACACCAGCGTCTGACTGGGCGGGAATTTGACCCCGACCAAAGTGTTGGCCTAGGTTTCGATGCTGGCGCAAGTGTCGCATCGGGCTTCGATCCTATCACCAGCGTGAAACGGGGCTGGGCTTTGACCCTGACACCAATGTTTGACTGACCCAACGCTGCAGATTATCAACAGGTGTGTCTGTGTGTGTGTGTGTGTGTGTGTGTGTGTGTGTGTCCCATGTCCATCAGAACCAATGGCCTTCGGCTGTGCTTTATGGACCGATCCATGGTCGAGGGATGTTGTTTATGAAGCCAGAGCCCCATTCCCCCCCTCCTCCTCCCCTGACCCCTCTAAACATCAGACGGTGGTTTCTCCCTCCCTCCTCCGACCGCATTCCTGCCGCTGTCTGCCTGCTCTGTTTGTTTGTGGTGATCGCGGCGGCGGGTCGCTACATTAAACCTGGATAAGGCTAACGGCAGGCTAACGACACTCCAGATGCCTGTAGCGCCAACCGTTAGCTTCCCCCGCGCTAACCGCCCCACAACCGACTAAACAGGTTATGGGGGGTGGGATGGGTTCTTTCAAAGACCCACTGTGTGTGTTTGTGTGTGAATCCCTCCTGGATGAGTCTTTCTGTTGTGTTTTTATGAGTCCTGCTTGGTTCATTTATGAGCGCGACCCGGTGTGCTGGTGTGCTGGCGTTCGGCCAAACAAGATCACGGTCTCTCCGCCGCCGCTTCACACTCCCCGCATGCCTTCCTGAACTGCTAAAAGGCTCAGCCGGTGTTCTTTGTCAGAAATGGGCTAATGCCACAAAATGGCTAAGCTAATCGCGCTAGGCTAATTACGCAAATCTTCAAAACACACTCTCCAAAGTAAGTGCTAGGATACAGGTTTGCTTTTTTTCGGCGAGTGTTAGCTTAACCGCCTGAAACTTAGCTTAGCTTAGTTTAGCCTCACGGCATACAACTCTCTCATGCTATTCGGGCTGATAACTTTAAGAGGTTTATTTTGTTTCGTTTAAAGCAGCATTCCTTATTTCCCCTTATCTCAGGGCCATCTCGCCATCAGCCCTTATCTAAAGTGTCCACAGTCCGGCCTTGTTCCAGCCCCAGACAGGCCGGTCTGCCTCGGACCCTAGACCACCTTTCTCCCCGGGACAAAGGGCTCCCACATCACACAGGTGGAATTTGCAGTCGCACACGTCCCCCCAAAGGCAGCCCTCCCCGTGTTTTTGCTGATAACACTATTTCATTTCTTTCATTCTTCCATTCTCTCCCGTCTTTTCTGCTAGCTTGCACCTTTCTTTTGGACGTCTAGCTGTGACTTTGTGCCAGTCTGTCTGTCTCTCTCTACCTGTCTGTCTGTCTGTCTGTCTCTACCTGTCTCTGTCTCTCTACCTCTCTCTCTCTCTCTCTCTCTCTCTCTCTCTCTCTCTCTCTCTCTCTCTCTCTCTCTCTCTCTCTCTCTCTACCTGTCTGTCTGTCTCTCTTTCTCTCTCTCTACCTGCCTCTCTCTCTCTCTCTACATTTATCTGTCTCTCTACCTGTCTGTCTGTCTTTCTGTCTTTGTCTCTCTACCTGTGTGTGTGTCTCTCTCTCTACCTGTCTGTCTCTCTCTCTCTACCTGTCTGTCTCTCTACCTGTCTGTCTTTGTCTCTCTACCTGTGTGTGTGTGTGTCTCTCTCTCGACCTGTCTCTCTCTCTACCTGTCTGTCTCTCTCTCTCTCTCTCTACACCTGTCTGTCTCTCTACCTCTCGGACGCCTAGCCAGGCCTTGGAGGCAGAGCCCCACATGGGTCTGGTGGAGCCGTTGCCCCGGGGGCCGCTGGCCGTGGCCCCTCCACCTCCAACGTCCACAAAGGCCGTTCTGTAGTGGAGCTTGTGGTCTGCTAGAAATATGCAGACGTCGGTGCCCCCCCCCCCCCCCCCCCCCCCTCCTCTTCGCTCCAATCTCTTCATCACCCTTTCCCGAATTCTCCCTGACATTCCAAACATTTCCCCCTGAATAAAAAAGCTCTTGGCGCAACATGAAAGCTGTGTTCTGATCCGTGAGGCGCTGTGTGTGTGAGGTGTGTCTGTGTGTGTGTGAGAGGTGTTTGTGTCTGTGTGTGAGCTGTGTGTGGGTCGGATGTCGCTGATTGCTACCTGGGCTCGGTGTCCATGCTGATGGCCACGTGCCAATTATTGTCACTCTGCAATCTAGGAAATTGTGCGTTTGCGACGCTAAATATAGAGTGGGTCGCTGAGTGAGCTACAATCGTCCCCAGCGGTTTGTGTTGAGCTCTGACACGGAGCGAGGCCTCGACCAATGGGAGTGCAGGGCCAACGGTCAGGGCTCGGATCGCCGACCGCTCAACTATTTAATAGGTGTTGATTGGTCCAGGCTGAGCGAGGGAAACCCGGCGGGGCCCTTCTGATTCACTCTGTGTACCCGTCTGTCTGGCCGATTCATCTCCACTCTGTCCAAAATGAGGAGGGATTCATATAGTACTTAGCATTGTGTAGCATCTTACCCTAGCTATCTTTGTTGTGTACGGGGAATGGGTTAACCTAGTGATTGTGTACATCCTTACTGTACCGACGGCACTATATTTTTTCCCTTTCTTATGACAAATGTATTCATTGTAAGTGGCTTTGGATAAAAGTGCCTGCTAAATGTCCTAAATTTAAATGACTCATGAATGGAGGAATGAGGATTAAGTTTTTAGTCCGAGGTGGAAGGATTCTTTCATTCATTAATGGTCATGTTTTGTATCGTGAAAAATGGGAGATGGGGGGGGAGACTGGGAGGAGGAGATGGGGAGGAGGGGAGAAGATGTGGGGGGTAAGGTCGGGGGGGGGGATAGAAAAGGATGAAATTTCAGATTCTTTTGACGGGGGGCAGATAAGCAGGAATGCACACCTCGTCTGTGCCGGGGGCTGGGGGGGATCTGAGGGTATTTATACCCTCAGCGGTGCCTTTATCCTTACAGACACAAGAATTAGCCTTCCTTGCGTTTATTTTATTTTGGGCCATACGTTGTTTAGGGTGAAGCTTGCGATGTTTCAAAAAAAAAAATTGAAACCAACTTCTTCATTTCAACCACCTTAGTTAGCGTGCTAGCGGTTGTGTAGCGAGCAGCCCCTGTGTGTGAAGTGGGTTTGAATGTTATCACTGTCAACTTCAACAAGTCTCATGTCTCCGTCTTCAGGGTCCATAACAAAGCGTTGTGCGTCATGGTCTAGACTCCACTGACTGTCCACGGCGTCCAGGCGGGTGGCTTTGTGTACATGCGGGTTTAGGACACTTTTTGGACCTAGCATAGCGTGTGGGTATTATAAAGTAGGAAGAAAGTCTGACTAATATTCTGCCTGGCCTCAATTTGAAGGAAAAAAGTTTTTATGCTTTGGTTCTCCGTTCCTCACTTTGTTCCATCTCTTTCTTCAACACTCTCGGTCTGTGTGTCTCTGTGTGTCTGTGTCTCTGTTTGTCTCTGGCTCTCTCCCTCCATGTTCAAATCTTTTACGTTGTCTATCTCTCTTCAACTCCCCCTCCTTCCTCCCTCTCTCCCTTTCTCTCTAATGACCACACAGTCTTTACGAGATTACTTCTGCAGCACAAGGCATCATTTAGCTTCTTGGAAGCTTTGAGGGCATTTGTAATGCAGCAGAACTTGTTGGTTGGTCTCCTGTTTCAGCTTGTTGTCAGCTAACCGGGCTGTCGGGTCCAAGCTGCTCTCAACTCTGCCAGTCAGGCCCAGATGTAGTGAAGTCTCTCGCTCCACCCAGGTTTTGCTTTGCTTTGCTCTACCAGCTTGTGAGTCGATGGAAAGACGGTCCCGTTTTTTATTAATGAATTGGTTCCAGTGTTGCCTTGTTGAAATTAGTTGCAGGATTCCACAATGGTGCGAACGAGCAGATGGAAATAGCAATGAAGCATTTTACCATCATAAAAGAAAAAAATCATAATTTACAAGAGTGCAATGGAGTAGAAATCAAACTGGCAACCGTCCGGTTACCAGTCAACCCCCGTGTGTGTGTGTGTGTGTGTGTGTGTGTCTCTCTCTTATCTCCAGCCAGGACACAGGCGAGGTGTAGGTTTAATCTTCTGTTTATGCTCCACGTCAACACACTGATGTCACGTCAACGCTCTTCTGTTGGTCCCTGGAAGACTGCGACCATGACGGCATGTGCATCAACGCACACTGTGTTTCCTTTGTCACGTCTCCTCTCCTCTTCCTTCTCCTCCTCAATCATCCGGAGGAGAAGGAAGGGGGGGGGGGGGGTGGTGGTTGGTTGTAACTCGCTTTAGATAAAAGCGTCTGCAAAATCCCCTAAATGTAATGCATCATGGGAGAAATAACGCACCAGAAAGGGGCCTCATTCCCCTGGCAGCCATCTTGGATCCAGTGGTTCTAAACGCTGGCTGGGGGTGGGGGCTGAATCTGGAGTTCCCCCCCCCCCCCCCCAGAACCCAGATATCTGCCAGGGGAATGAGGCTCGTTCCCCCAAGCCACTTCAATCGACAACTGCACGGCTCTCCAGACCGGATTCTCGGAATAACGTTGTGGTTATTATCACCGTTATGTTGAAACGCTACACGTGGCGTCCACACAGTGGCACAGGGAGGAGGAGCAGCAACAAGGCTTGTTTGTGAGGAACGACAGAGTAATGGCACCACACGTCCTCCTCCTCCTCCTCCTCCTCCTCCTCCTCCTCATCTGGTGGTGGCTCAGCATGAGTCAGCGTTTCTCCGTGGTCGTGTGGAGCTCAGTGTTGGTCTGCAGGCCGGCGTGCGGAAAGAGCCCTCACACATCGATGGAGGGGGAGGAGGAGGAGGAGGAGAAACCTAAGGAGGAAGAGGAGAAGGAAGGTCTGGGAGGAGGAGTGTGTGAGGGAGAGGGACATAGCCTTTGTGTGTGTCTGTGTGTGTGTGCGTGTGTGGGACATGTCGTGCTGTGTGTGTGTGTGTGTGTGAGACATGTCAGGCACTGCTCGTGTGTGTGTGTGTGTGTGTGTGTGTGTGTGTGTCCAATAAAACGGTCCGCTGTGTGAATTAGTCAGCTCCTGGCTTGGTGCCCGGGGCTGACCAGACGCCCCCCCCCCCCTCCCCCCCCCCCCCCCCCCCCCCTAAAGGCCACCGGGACGGTCGCCGTTGACGACGGGCTGGGTGTCTACTTTGACCCAAACGCCCCCCGCCCCCCCCGGTCTTAAAGGTCACCTGGCCTCAGCCTTGGCAGGTGACCCCCGGTGTGTGTGGCCCGCATGCCTCCGCCCGATTGGCTCAGGTGTACAGAAGGGCACCGCGTGCTGGCCAGGAGGCGACCAATCACGTGTGGCCCTTTCTCCCAGGGCCCTGGCGTTGTTCTGTGCGTTGTTTTGTGGTTGTGCATCATTCCATGACTTCTGATTCCCCCGTCGCTCTGAAAGGAGCAGAGTAGAATGGAGCCATTGTTTGGTCCACTTGTAGACACACACACACACACACACACACACACACACACACACACACACACACACACACACACACACACACACACACACACACACACACACACACACACACACACACACACACACACACACACACACACAGCCCGCTCTGACGGGTTAGCCAGGAGGAATGTCCATGCACTGATTGCTTGTGTCTTTACCATGGCAGTGTGTGTCTGTGTGTGCGACTGTGTGTGTGTCACTGCAGTCTGTGTGGGACGCTGTGACCTTAAGGAAGTGTGATTTAGTGTGCTCCCCAGAGACCGTTAACCATCACACACTCTGATTGGCCGAGACCCCGACCATGAGCATGTGTAATTGGCCGGAGGCCTGGGAGACAGGCGTCTTTTCTCCTCCATTTGGTTTAAGATCAGCTGTGGAGCTTCTGGGATTCAGCCCCCCCATGACCTTTCTGCTGTTTGTGGTTCCTCTGTTGACTTGGAGAAAGCGCGTTCTTCGCGTTCTTGTCCGTAGCCTTCTGTGTTGCTAATCCCCTCAGCAGTGTAGGTGGGAATCAATCCATAATCGTGATTCAAAAATATAGACTAAAGCTCTCTTTATCAACCCCAGCAACCCTTAACGAGATTACACCAGGACCAGGATTAAAACCTCAACCTTTCGAGCACTCTTGCTCTCTCTCTAGCTCGCTCTCGCTGTCTCTCTCTCTCTCTCTCTCTCTCTTGCACTCTCTCTCTTGCACTCTCTCTCTCTCGCACTCTTTGTCTCTGTCTCTCTTTCTCGCACTCTCTCACTCTGTCTCTCTCGCACTCTGTCTCTCTCTCCCTCTCACTATCTCTCTCTCACTCTCTCTCTTGCACTCTCTCTCTCTTGAACCCTCTCTCTTGAACTCTCTCTCTGTCTCGCACTCTCTCACTCTGTCTCCCTCTCACTCTCTGTCTCTGTCCCTCTCCCTCACCCGTTCTGAGGGCGTGAGGTCGTCCTCTGGCTCGCCGCTCCGTTTAAAGGTTACCATGACGATAACACCTCTGCGCTGCGCGCAGTAAGCACGATATTGATCCGCCGCTGCGGTAATGTATGCTAACACAATTCGTTGTGTGCGAGTGTGACCCAGAATACCACGGGGCCGGTTCGCAAAGAGAGCGGAAGCATAGACATCGATGATATTAAAGCATGAAATGAAATCTTTGAAATCCGCGGTGGAATCGCTCCGACCCCGGTGGGGTCCTCTGGAGAGACGCAGGTGGAATGATTCAGGCATTGATTTCAGCTACTTGGAGAGCTCTGGACCAACGAGAGAATGTGTAACTGATGACGTCGGCCGGCTAACTGATGACGGCGGCCGGCTCCAGGCCTCTGTTGGGCTTCTTCTCCTTCGTCCGTTTAGGAGGAGATACGACTTTCAATTCTCCGGGTGATAAAAGCGGTCAAAGCACAGAATAATGATTGGTGTTCCTGTTTTTTTTTCTCTCTCCTTTTCTCTATCATACCTCCCCCCCCCCCCATTATCCCCTCCCTTCTCTCCCTTCTCCCCCTTCTTCCCTCCCTCATTCCCTCCCTCTCCTCCTCCTCCCCTCCCTCATTCCCTCCCTTCTCTCCCCTCTCCTCCTTCTCCCCTCTCCTCTCCCCCCCCCTGTCCCTCCCTCCAGGTGTGTTCTGCTGCCCCTGCTGAGCGTGAGGCCTCCGCAGCAGGCCGTTTTCCTGCTGGTGGACTCCGTGGACGAGGGCTGCCAGCTGGGGGACAAGGAGCACAAGTCCCCCCCGGGCTCCCCCAGGACCATCGCCGAGCTCCTGGCCAGCCACCACGAGTTCTTCCCCCCCTGGCTGCTGCTCGTCTGCTCGGCCCGCAGGCAGAACAAGGCCATCACCAAACTGTTCACAGGTCAGAGAGCTCCCTAAGCCTTTTAATGTTGACCGCAATCAGACCAGGAAGGGGAAGTCGCGTGTTCCCAAAGTAAAAGTCCTGATGTTCGTCATGTTTTGCAACAACTACCAGGGTTTGATATTTATGACGGACCCGGTGGCAAGGATGGTAGGGCAGGACGTTGGTCGGGGTGTTGGACTCCCAGGTGAAAGGCTGCGGGTTCGAAACCCCAATGTCTGCAGTCTACCTCTTAAGTTCCCTTTAGCAAAGATGCTCCTTAATGACACGTTAAACAATTCACTGGGAGTCTCTTTTGATTAAGTGCATCCCTAAAGCCAAAGGCAGTTGCGTTTTCCCAAAGTAAAAGTCCCCTCAATCTCATTATGAAGAGATCTGGGGTTGTTCCTCAACACGGCCGCAGAGGTATCGGCTAACGGATGGGGCGAGGACACGGCATGGATCTTCCCTTGTGGTGTAGCGGTGATGGGGGGAAGGAGTCATGATCTCCTCCTCTGAGCCGTCGTTGACGTCTCCACAGACAGATGCTCGACACCACCGTTAACCTTCCAGTTAGCAGCGTTAGTTCCGGAGACCTGGTGAAGCTCTGAGTCACACCGCTTCTCTGCTGGCTGTGGAGGTGCTGTCGCTACGATCCGCCAGAACGCTTCCAGGCGTTAAACACATGCATCACGCCGCCCCCGCCTTCGCCCCCGCCCACCGCCCCGCTGCGAGGCTGTCCTCGCCTGCCTGATGAGCTGGCATGGCTCATGGCGGGGCACGTAGGAGGGACGTCTTCGTCTCCACTCCCGCTCAGAAACCGGCAGAACGCGGGGGGATTCTGCTGCTTTCTGGCGCCTGTCGTTAGCGTTGTTTGGTTTGCGAGGGACACTCGCTCAGGAAGAGCACGGTGACTGTTAGAGAGAAGAGGAGATGTAGTTTGTTGTCAGAGTGGGCATGCCACGATGTCGGAGACGTACAGCTGCCAGCCGCTGGAGCCATGAGCCCCTGGATTGGGCATATTGTTGAAGTACCGCTAATGTCTCGTAAAGTTATTTTACTGGGTAACTTGGTATGCAGACGGGAGAAATGGTAAATGGTAAATGGACTGCATTTTAGTGGTGCAACGGTTCACGGGTTACCCGTGATCCGTACGGATCAACCCTCACGGTTCGGGACGCAAGTGATCCGCGGATCGGCTGATTAAAAAAAAAAGTTGTGCTCTCACGTGATCAGCGCATGTTTAAAGGACAATTCCGGTATTTACAACATGATCAAGTATCGTAGCGAAATACAGTTTCTGTCGTGTTTTATTGGGCGTTCCGTAAATCCCATTGAAACGGAAACCGGAAATGTTTATGTTTGGTTGTAGTCTTTTCGCTCGGTTCTCCGTATCAACAGTAGGGCTAGAACCGACCGAAAAGACTACAACCAGCCCCCCTTGAAATCGGCAATGAGTCTTCCAACAGAAATCAATGGATTTACAAAATGCCAAATAAAACACGACAGAAACTGTATTTTGCTACCATACTTGATGAAAAAATAGAAGATGAGGATGTCTGCATTGCCTGGGGAGAGTGTAGACTCTAAACTCTCCCCAGGCAATGCAGACATCCTGAATTTAAAGTTGTAAATCCAGGGTTAGGGTTTATTTACTATCCATGTTAAAAAGAAGAAGGAATAATGCCTCAGATTGCAATTTTTTAAAATATTGACTATGCATAAAGGAAGCAGGATTATAACCTAATTTTTCACTTTATTTAGCTTTTACACATTTGAAGATTTTATTTAAAGTCACATTTGTCTTGTTATCTTTTTTGTTGTTGTTGATCCGAAAATGATCCGACCCGTGACTCAAAAACCGTGACACGATCCGAACCGTGAGTTTTGTGATCCGTTGCTCCCCTACTGCGTTTATACCGCGCTTTTCTAACCAGTGGCCAATCAGCGCTTCACAACATTGCCCAACATTCACCCATTCATGCACACATTCACACACCGACGACGGTGTCAACCGCGCAGGGCGCCAGCCAGCTCGTCAGGAGCAGTCAGGGTGAGGTGGCTCGCTCAGGGACACCTCGGCCTCGAAACAGCTAGGAGGAGCCGGGGATCGGACGAGCGCCCTTCCGGTAACCAGCCAAATGGGTGGTGGTCCGTCTCCAACCAGCTCGCTGACTGCTGTGCCTTAATGCCGTAGTTGCACTGGAATAATAAGCCGTGTGCCCGGGTGCAACAGACGTGATCTGAGGATACCCAGCTCTAACTCTCTCACCGTGACAGCGATGTCATCCGGCTCTCCATCGTGCTCACAATGATGGACGGATCAGCTTCTTTTATAAATAGAGTTGTTTTTCCGCTCGAGGGGGACAGTTTTTCCTCAGACAGGATGCAAGGCTCTTGATTTGTTGCTGACCTGTGTGGCAGGCTTCTTGGTCGGGCGGTTTTTACATCTGATACTCTCGGCTTCCGCATCTAAACCTGATAGATGCGGATCAGAGGTCAGCGCGCTGACCTCTGATACCGTCCGACTGATCTGCGGCGGTGACGTTGCAGTCTGTGTTTATAACCCTTGTAGTACTTAATAATACTGCTCTGCTGCGCGCATACTCTCAGGAGTCCAGTGTATGTTAACGTGTGGGCGCGGGCCAGTTACATCAGGCTGTAGTTTATATAACGCTGAAGGTGTTTATGTAGAGATGCACCGAGAATTTATGGAGATGATGCAGTCGTACGTGTCGAGGAGACTCTGTACTGCTGTAGCTCCTCATCATTCAGCCTTCCGTAAACTTAAACCCTCACACCCAACATCTGTTTTATTGTGGAAAACGTATTGTTGTAAGTTTTTTTTTTTGTAATATTTTTTTTTGCTTTTAAGTTCAATTGTAGCACACTGTGCATTTGTAGGGCTGCGGTAGCGACCGAATGACAGATGATCCAGTGCTTCTACCGTTTCAATCCTAACTGTTTGAATGTGGAATGTGGAAGCTGGCCGCCTTTGGACAGAATAAAGCCATGGAAATTCCACTCTTATGTCATTCCGTCCCCCCCCCCCCGTGTGTGTGCTTGTGTGTGTGTGTGTATGTGCGTGCGTGTCAAAGTTGTATTTTAATGGTTTAGTCTCCTGATGATTCAGTATAAGTGCAAACAGCAGAAGCCAGCGTGTTCGGAGACAAAATGGCACATCCCCAAAATGAGAGAAAGGGAGTCCTTATCAGGAGATGACCTCCCCTCCCATCCCTGTGTTCTAACCGTTCTCCTTCCGTCCTGTGGTTGGGGGGGGGGGGGGGTCCCCCTCGTCTTGGAGCAGGGAGACAAACGGCAGCTGTTTGCTCTGGTGATTGTCCTGGAGGGACGCGGTGTTGACTTCCCTTTCTGATAGCGGCGCCGGCTGTGTTTTGGTTTTCGTTCCGCCTGGAAGAAATCAAATTGAATCCATGAGCGAATCTCGCGGGTGGAGACGTGTGGCGCGGGGCTGGAGATAAGAAGCACCGTCACGATCGGGTAGAGCGGGTTGGCTGCTAACCGGAAGGTTGCTAGTTCGATTCCCGGCTCCTCCTAGCCGAGTGTCGAGGTGTCCATGAGCTTGCTGTCGCCCTGCGTGGTTGACACCGAGAGATATCATGCACATGTGCATGATATCTCTCGCTTCATGACTTTCTTTCCCCTGCTAGCATCTAACTTCTATCGGCTGGCCTCTATGTGCTAGCTTCCTCCGGCTAGCTTCTATCTGCTATCTCCCTCTGCTAGCTCCTCCTGGCTAGACTCCTCATGTCCGCTCAAGCTGCGGGCGCCAGCCTTGTTTTGTCTACAGGCAGACTTCCCCCCTTAACCCTGTAGCCAGAACGATTGTCTCTTCTGCGCAGATATCTCTATCTCCATCTCTCCATCTCCAACTCTCCATCTCTTTACCCCCTTTATCTATTTTGGTTTACTTACTCTCTCTCTCTCTCTCTCTCTCTCTCTCTCTCTCTCTCTCTCTCTCTCTCTCTCTCTCTCTCTCTCTCTCTCTCTCTCTCTCTCTCTCTCTCTCTCTCTCTCTCTCTCTCTCCTCTCTCTCAGTGTGTTGGTGTCTCATTCGAACATGTTACTACAGCGTTTTCAGTGTGTTACTACAGTTTGTTGATGTCTAAATTGATGCTTGTTAATGCCGTGTGTTGTTGTGTGTTTGAGAGCAGTGTGGTAGTGCGTTATGGTACTGTGGTTGTGTTACTGTAGTGTGTTGGAGCAGTAGCGTGTTGCCGTAGTGTGTAACAGAGTAGTGTGCTAGAGCAGTGTGGTGGTGTTGTTTTGCATTATGGTAGTGTGGTTGTGTTACTGTAGTGTGTTGGAGAGTAGTGTGTTGCCGTAGTGTGTTACTGCAGTGTGGTTGTGTTACTGTAGTGCGATCTACTGTAGTGTGTTAGAGAGCAGTGTGTTCGCTGCCACATCCTGTGTAGTATGAAATGACAGCCGAGCTACGTCTATTAATACCCCGTGTGTTGTTTACGTGAGCCCCCCAGACCGGACGGCCCTCTCCGGGTCTCGGTGAGCCCCCCAGACCGGACGGCCCTCTCCGGGTCTCGGTGAGCCCCCCCGACCGAACGGCCCTCTCCGGGTCTCGGTGAGCCCCCTGTTAGCTGTGGGCTGTGAGAGGCTGAACCCTTCCCGGTCGGCGCGGGGCAGAGGGGCTGTGGAATGTGGTCTGGGAAGCTCTCAACACCTCGGAGACCGGACAGGAAGTCCTGAGCCTTCCAGAGCCTTCCAGGGGAATGCCTCGCTCCCATCCGCCCCGCGGCCCGCCGCTCGCGCACAAAGAATGTGGTGTTCCTGGGAACGGGGGGGGCGGGGCCTGGGGGCGGGCCTGGGAACGGGGGCGGGGCCTGGGAACGGGGGCGGGGCCTAGGGGCGGGCGGAGCCAGGAAGGCCCTCTCTGGGAGTCTCGGCATGAGGAGGAGCAGAGGTGTAGAACCTCCTCTTCTTCCTCTAGTGGAGGGGTGTTAGAGCAGTGTGTTACTGTAGTGTGTTACTGCAGTGTGTTACTGTAGTGTGTTACTGCAGTGTGGTAGTGTGTTACTGTAGTGTGTTAGAGCAGTGTGTTACTGCAGCGTGGTGGTGTGTTACTGCAGTGTGGGAGTGTGTTACTGTAGTGTGTTAGAGCAGTGTGTTACTGTAGTGTGTTACTGCAGTGTGTTACTGTAGTGTGGTAGTGTGTTACTGCAGTGTGGTAGTGTGTTACAGCAGTGTGTTACTGCAGTGTGGTAGTGTGTTACTGCAGTGTGGAAGTGTGTTACTGCAGTGTGGTAGTGTGTTATTGCAGTGTGGGATTGTGTTACTGCAGTGTGGTAGTGTGTTACTGCAGTGTGGAAGTGTGTTACTGTAGTGTGTTACTGCAGTGTGGTAGTGTGTTACTGTAGTGTGTTAGAGCAGTGTGTTACTGCAGTGTGGTAGTGTGGTAGTGTGTTGGAGAGCTGTGTGTTACTGCAGTGGTACTCTACCTTGGGTCAAGGGTTAATCGGAGAACCCTAAAGTCATAACGTCACCTCTACACACACACACACGCGCGCGCGAGCCATAACCCCCAGCCACCCTCCGTATGTTCTTTGCTACTGTAAGATCTCCCGGTGGGGGGGGGGAAATGGAGAGGGGGGGTGGGGGACAAAATCTGTGCCCAGCAGAGAAGCCAAGAGGAGGGGGAGGTGAAAGGCACAGCCTCCCACTCCATGTTTCCATAATAACAGGCTTGTCCCCGGTTAGTTCCACCACCTGCACGGACTGGCATCGCTTCATTAGATTACGTCTATTAGTTTATCAATTGGCTATATTAGATTAGCCGTGCTGAACACAGGAGACGATTGACTCTGGGTATTAGGGGGGGGACTTTGACTTTTTTCGACACAGGAAGCAGTCGGACTACAGTGCTGCCATTATGTGTGTGTCCATTCAGCAGCTCGGACAGCCTCCTGGACGGAGCATCGCTCTTCTGCGGGCCGTGTCCTGGGTTCTCACCTCCGGGTTCAGGTCGCTCTTTAGGCCTTTACGGGCCAGTGAAGCCCACATTATACTGTAACGTGTTCAAATGAAGTGGGTTTGACGGGCTGCCGCGGGCTAAAGTGTTTTAAACAGAGTCTTTAACAGTCTCGTACCCGTGAAGCCGGTCTGGAGCACCCCATCTGTGTTTGTGTATTTGTGTTGTCGCTTTACCTCGGCCGTAAAACGGCCCAAGTACATTTACAATGACGGCTATTTTCCCAACGTTTACAGCGGGAGTTTATCCCCGGGCCACTTGGCCGGGACTCTCCGCGGGGCTGGGGTTGGACTCGGAGGGAAGCTGGCAGAGCTGCGCTGCTGCTTTGCCTCTGATTATCTTTTTTTTTTTTCTTCTCGCGACACGTTTGACACAGTATACCCAGGAAATATGGCCGTTGTGGCCGGGCTGCGCTCCAAGGCCATCTGCTGATGGAAGGTTCTGGAAAGCCGCCTCAGCTGTTCCCGCTCCCCAGAGCGTTCACAGAACTGCAACATTAGAATGATTATCAATCCCCTCGCCGCCGAGATTACCCACCGCCAATGTGCTGCGGGTTTGACGCTCGGAGGCAGACGATATGTATGGCGTAAACAGAATGGAGACGCGGGGAGAGAAAGGTCCGGGGACCGCGTTATTATTCATAATTATACATGTATTATTAGGAGGAGAACTACCCACAAAAGCCACCGGGAGAGGGAGAAACCTTGAGAAGGAAAACGGGAGTGATCCCTGGTTCCCGGCCGCTGAGCAAGGCAGTTGGTTCCAGACGAGCAGCCATGAAATGAGGGCCAGAATAGCTGCCAGGATAGAAGGTTACACGTATACAAGTACAGTCTGTGATGAGTTCTGTTGAGGAAACACAAAGGCACGACTCCCAAGACCGACGTTATTAAAGAATGTTCCTTAAACGCTGACTGACACAGAAGCCATTCCCAAACGGAGGTCCCAGTCAGGCGGGTTCAAACACCTCAGAAATTCGATCAGCATCGTGCATTCGGTCGGAATCGCTCGTTCCCGACTTCAAGCAGCTAAGGGGGAACTAAGGGCGACAGCCGATGACGTATGTTGTACGTCCTGGCACTTAATATACACACTTATTGTATGATGTTCGTCCTGGCACTTAATATACACACTTATTGTATGATGTTCGTCCTGGCACTTAATATACACACTTATTGTATGATGTTCGTCCTGGCACTTAATGTATGCACTTATTGTATGATGTTCGTCCTGGCACTTAATGTACACACTTATTGTATGTTGTACGTCCTGGCACATAATATACACACTTATTGTATGTTGTACGTCCTGGAACTTAAAAATTGTACGTGTGTAGCATCTTATTCTAGTTATCTTGGTTGTATATGGGGAATGGGTTAACCTAGCGATTGTTAGTGCTTGGCACCTGTTTCTATGAACATCCTTACTGTACTGACAGCGATTGTTTTTCTGACAAATATACTTGTATATATTTGTGAGATGCTTTGGATAAAAGCGTAAACGGCCTGAATGTGAATGTTGAAACGCAGTAGGTGGGTGGGCCTACCTTCTGTACGAGTGTTAGGCTCATACTGAGGCTAGGGTAGGGAGAGGGGGGTCCCCAGGGGACCGGTATCATCCTGAGGTTTCCTCCCGGGTTACTCACTTCCCCTCGCAGATGACACACGCCGCATTCATCTGTGGTTTGTTATCCTTCCCCCTCTCCCCACCGATGCTCCCATCCACATTTTCAGCACATAAGTCACTCCAGGAATTCCTGCGCTTTTGGTTTTTTAATTAAAAGCCGCGATGTCCAGGGGAGGGTTGAGGGGAGGGTTTTGGGGGGGGGGGGGGGGGGGTTACCCTGGTTGAAGCCCTGCCTCTCGTCCCGGACCTCTGGTCGGACCGTGAAGAGTTCTCCCTGCGCGCATCGGCCCAGCGATGGGTCCTGATGCACTCTTGGCCGTCTCTAGTGAATACACAAGGTCTGTTTGAAGTGGAAGCCCCCCCTCCCCAACACTGGTCTCGCCTCCTTGACCAGAAGGTCGGTTGGGAGGCCTTGATGGGGATGGGTGGGCATCGCGACCGAACCGGAGATGGGGGGAGGTGGGGGGGAGTAGGTCATTGAAACTGTTCTAGCAACTCTGGTATGGATCTGTTTTGCCTGCTTCTTATTTTGGGCAGCTCTCTCTCTCTCTTTCTCTCTGTCTCTGTCTCTGTCTCTGTCTCTCTCTCTCTCTCTCTCTCTCCCTCGTCTCTCTCTCTCGTCTCTCTCTGTCTTATCTCTCTTGTCTCTCTCCCTCCATCTGGAGCGGTCGTGGGGAGGCGCTGCCCGACTGACGGGCCAAACACGGTCATAAAGCATCGCCCAGTGTGCCGCTGGCCTCCGCTGCAGAGCCAGCTGTGGAATGCTCCACGCAGGGAGACAATGAGGGCAAACCTCCTCGCTCGCTAACCAGCTCCATGGCAAATTACACCTAGCCCGGAATTCCTCCTCTGTGGGTTCTCCGGTTTACAGAAGCACACAAAATGCGCGAATCAATTCAATAAGCAAGCGATGGTTCCAGGGTTCACTGCCAAACCCGGTTTCAGAGCCATCTCTCTCGGCCTTTGTTCCAGTTTGACGTTAGAAAGCAGAGCGTAGCGCTACTGTTTCCTCCTCCTCCTTCTCCTCCTCCTCCTCCTCCCGGCCGTCGGCTTAGCGAGACAAGCAGATCCGTGTCGGCGTTCATGTTCTGTGTGTCCCCGTCGCCGGGCGCTCGGCGGAGCTCTGTGGACGAGTCTCGACCCTAATCCCTCCTGAATACTGTAATTCCGCGCAGGCAGTCTGACAGCCGGCTAAATTACAGGTCTGGGTCCGTCTGAAGGTGCTGCGCTCCGGTAACACGACTCCCCGCGTCGCCCCGTCCTCTGAGGCCGTGCCCGCTGGTATGCGGCGGCGGGCCCCAGTCTGACGCTTTTATAGACTCCAAATTGGTGTTATTTTTAGCCCGCGGCGGCGAGAGAGGCCTGCCAGCCCCCTGGGTAATTAAAGGGAGGTTTAATCACACTTGATTGGATTCCTGCTCCCTTTTTTAAAAGTAAATACAGTAGAATCCCTGGCAGTGTGTGATTGGCCGAGGGGCCGGGGGTTTTAGGGGGGTCGTTGGCCAACCTCGCGTGGCAGAGAGAACCACGTGGGCGGGCCAGACCTCCACCGGGTGTGTGAGGCCGTTCAGGAGATGAACTCTCTGCTGGAGGAGGAGGAGCAGGTGGAGGTGGTGGAGGAGGAGGAGGTGGTGGTGTGGGTTTGGAAGCCAAGTCGAAGCGGTGGCAGGCCTTGGCAGAGCAGATAAAGGTGCCTGATGAAAGGTGCTCTCCCCGGCCGAGTGGACACATTCACAGCCGCGGGGGGAACCCAGCGAGGTCGTCTGGAGGTCAGGAGGCCGAGATAACGAGGGGAGCTCTGGAGGAACGCGATGCCACATGGGCCTGGAATTCCCAGGGAGATAAGCGTTTACGCACTGCTAACGAGGACACGCAATACGGGGTGATACGCAGAGGGCTCCCGTGTGTTCCGTAATATTCCACTTGATGACTGCCCTTAAAACAATAAGAGCTCTATTCAGCGGCGAAGCGGTGTGTCAGACTGAAAGGGAATAGCGTGTACGACACCAGAGCTCTCTGGGCTTTCGTCAGCGCTCTGTCCCAGCAGGGCGGCCCCATACCCCCGGTCCCTCTCCACCCCTCCTCAGTGCAGCTGTGCGCTCTGAGAGCTCTGTGTTGGGTCGTCTCTCACCATCGTCCTCACAGCCGCGATGAGATGTTGTTGACGCGTGTGCACACAGGCGCACGCACGCACGCACACACACACACACACACACACACACACACACACATACACTGAGTGGGGACGCGCTGAGAAGACCCACGGCCGGCCGGTGTACACACAAGCACGCACACGCGTGCTGACTGAACCCAGACACACAAAGTGGAACGATACACACCCTGAATGGATACACGTGGACACAAAAGCACGTTCAAACCTGGTGCGCGCACCACACACACACACACTGACAGACACACACACACGGGGCCAGGTGTGCTGTCTTACAACCTAATCTCCCCTCCCTAATCTCGGGGTCGCCCTCTAGTCAGAAGCGGAGCACAATGCCTCGTCTCACCGGCCGAGAGCTGATCATAAGCAAGCACTGTAAGAGTCAGTGCATCTTCAGCGTGTGAGTGTGTGTGATTCACGCTGGCTCTGGCACGGCCCCAGATGTTCCCTCCTGCTTTCCGCTCGGGGGCTGTCAGGTGGATCTCCGCCCGGCGTTGGTTCCCTCCCCCCCTTCTCTCCCCTGCTCTCCCACCTCCTCTCCGATTCCCACACATCCACAACCGGTTTGGCCGGGAGCGCCGTGTGACTCTGGGATTCGGAGACGACCGTACGTGTCAGGGCAGGGCCGCTTCCGGGGCTTTCTCTGCGCCGGAGCGGCGCACGTTCAACTGTCGAGCGCCAGATCATCTCCCGTCGTGTCACCCGAGACTCTTGATGTGGGGAACCACACGTTCCACACAAGGAACCGCTCGGAACCTCAGAGGAACCTCAGGGGCAGAGGAGTTGGAGAGGAATCACTCAGTGTTAACAGATGACTCCATTCAGGTAATTAGAGACAATTAGAGAGAAGCGAGGGGTTAGACAGTACAGAAACAGGTCAATAAGGAGCAGGTAGGAGTTAGACAGTACAGAGACAGGTCAATAAGGAGCAGGTGGGGGTTAGACAGTACAGAGACAGGTCATTAAGGAGCAGGTAGGGGTTAGACAGTACAGAGACAGGTCATTAAGGAGCAGGTAGGGGTTAGACAGTACAGAGACAGGTCATTAAGGAGCAGGTAGGGGTTAGACAGTACAGAGACAGGTCAATAAGGAGCAGGTAGGGGTTAGACAGTACAGAGACAGGTCATTAAGGAGCAGGTAGGGGTTAGACAGTACAGAGACAGGTCATTAAGGAGCAGGTAGGGGTTAGACAGTACAGAGACAGGTCATTAAGGAGCAGGTAGGAGTTAGACAGTACAGAGACAGGTCAATAAGGAGCAGGTGGGGGTTAGACAGTACAGAGACAGGTCATTAAGGAGCAGGTAGGGGTTAGACAGTACAGAGACAGGTCATTAAGGAGCAGGTAGGGGTTAGACAGTACAGAGACAGGTCATTAAGGAGCAGGTAGGAGTTAGACAGTACAGAGACAGGTCAATAATGAGCAGGTGGGGGTTAGACAGTACAGAGACAGGTCAATAAGGAGCAGATAGGGGTCAGAGAGTGAACATTGAATACAGTGCTAGTATTCTCCATCGTCAGAGACCCTTCTGGGTCGACATGGGGGACGTCGAGCTAACGGAACCGGTTCGCCGCGAGCGTAGCCGAAGCTGTGGTGATGGAGCATGGCCCTGTGCTCGCGTTAACTAGTGTACGGATCCTGCTGGCCGTCCGGGGCTGACAGAGGACTCATTGTATGGGCTGGAGCAAGGGGAGGCTGTGGAGATGTGGCGGCGTGGCCTACTTACGGCTGTTGTTTTTACAGCTCGCCGCCGGGGCATTCTCTCATCCACATACTTGTGTCGGAGTCTTGGCGCTCTTATTGTGGAGAGCGGAGCGCTGCAGCTGTCCAACAGACTTTAGAGAGAGTGTGGGTTAGGGAGCAAGGGAAAGAGGGAGGGAGAGGGAGGGAGAGAGGGAGGGAGAGAGAGAGGGGGAGGGAGGGAGAGAGGGAGAGTAACAGGAGACGGAAAGAGAGAGAGAGAGCTGAGCTTGGATTTCTGTTTTCTTTGCGGACTTAAGATGGTGTCTCGAGAAGAACGTTACGATTTCACGACATGACCGCTCTGAAGCGTGCGAACAAAATGTGTGTGTGTGTGTGTGTTTGCGCACGCACACACGCACACATTTTGTTTGCACGCTTAGTTCGCACACACACACACACACACACACACACACACACACACACACACACACACACACACACACACACACACAGGCTCATTTGTCATCAGAAAAGATAATCTAGAAGGCAAACAGTCTGCAGTGTATCTGCTTATACAGTGTCTAGGTGTGTGTGTATGTAGTGTTTGTGTGTGTCTACATTGTGTTTGTCTATGGTGCATGTGTGGGTATATATATTTTGTGTCCGTGTGTGTATATTGTGTGCGTACAGTGTGTGTATATGGTGTGTGTACATTGTGTGTGGGGGGGCAGGGTTCCAGCATGCTAACCAGCAGCATCTGGCCCAAAGGGGCTAGCCCTCTCCCCGATCAATGTGTCATTTGTTGCTTGTTTAGCCATCGCTTTGTTTACACGCACACATACACACACACTCTCTGAAACTCGCAAAACTGAAACATTCGTCTACACGCATTCACCGACCACCAGCTTTCCACCAGTGGCTTCGTAAAAACAGGACTTGCTTTTCAGAAACTTTTCAGACTTTTATTGTCTACTCCGGTCATCCATAAAACAGTTGTTTTTGTTGATTTAGCGACTGTTGGTTAGCTGTTGACTGCTATTGGTTGGCCGCTGCTGGCACCACTAATTGTAGGACCTAGTGGCGGAGCCGCAGTAGCTCGGGAGGTCGGGCGGGTTGACCTGAAGGTTGCTAGTCCGATCCCCGGCTCCTCCTAGCGGAGCGTCGAGGTGTCCCCGAGCGAGGCGCCTCACCCCGACTGCCCCCGTCGAGCCGGCTGTCGCCCTGCGTGGTCGGCTCCTTCGTCGGCGTGTGAATGTGTGCATGAATAGTTGTGAGTCGCTTTGGATAAAAGTGTCAGCAAAATGTGAATCGGTGAATGTAGTAGTTCCTTCATGGTCTTCATGGGGGGTTGTAGGCGCTGTAGGCTGGCAGTCGGGTCCAGGTGCTGGGTTTGGTCCTGGTCCTAGTCCTGGTCCCGGTCCTGGGTCTAGCCCCGGTCCTGGGTCTGGTCCTGGGTTTAGTCCCGGTCCCGGTCCTGGGTCTAGTCCCGGTCCTGGGTCTAGTCCCAGTCCTGGTCCTGGGTCTAGTCCTGGGTCTAGTCCTGGGTCTAGTCCCGGTCCTGGTCCTGGGTCTAGTCCTGGGTCTGGTCCCGGTCCTGGTCCTGGGTCTAGTCCCGGTCCTGGGTCTAGTCCTGGGTCTAGTCCCGGTCCTGGTCCTGGGTCTAGCCTCGGTCCTGGGCCTGTGTCTAGTCCTGGTCCTGGGTCTAGTCCCGGTCCTGGGTCTAGTCCCGGTCCTGGTCCTGGGTCTAGCCCCGGTCCTGGGTCTAGTCCCGGTCCTGGTCCTGGGTCTGGTCCTGGGTCTAGTCCCGGTCCTGGTCCTGGGTCTAGTCCTGGGTCTAGTCCCGGTCCTGGTCCTGGGTCTAGCCCCGGTCCCTGTCCTGGTCCTGGGTCTAGCCCCGGTCCTGGGTCTAGTCCTGGGTCTAGCCCCGGTCCTGGGTTTAGTCCTGGGTCTAGTCCCGGTCCTGGTCCTGGGTCTAGCCCCAGTCCTGGGTCTAGTCCCGGTCCTGGTCCTGGGTCTAGCCCCGGTCCTGGGTCTAGTCCTGGGTCTAGTCCCGGTCCTGGTCCTGGGTCTAGCCCCGGTCCTGGGTCTAGTCCTGGGTCTAGTCCCGGTCCTGGTCCTGGGTCTAGTCCCGGTCCTGGGTCTAGTCCCGGTCCTGGGTCTAGTCCCGGTCCTGGTCCTGGGTCTAGCCCCGGTCCTGGGTCTAGCCCCGGCTCAGAGCGTCAGCCCCAACGGGAGCCAGTGAGTAGGCGGCCTGCGGTCTCCCCCGATGGCTGCTGACTCCAGTGGAAAAAGCGTCTCATCTTCCACCATGCAGGCCATTCAAGAGTTCAGCGCACTGAACAAGGTCTCTCCTCTAACTCCTGCTTCATCTGAAGCACAGGAGCTCGTGACATGGCGTAGACAGCAAAGTAGGGCTGCTCGATTATGGAGAAAAACATAATCACGATTGTTTTGGTCAATATAGAAATCATGAATGTTCAGACGATTATTTTTGAGTTTGAAAACGTGATGTATTTATTCAGCATGTCTCCCCCAAAAAGTACTTTGTAACTGAGGACTTGGAAATTTCGCCTTAAAAAAATACGCGAAATGGTCAAAAAGAAAATGTTCATACCTTAAATAATGTACAGATATGTATCCAGCTGTTGTGTTCTGCAGAAGAAATATATATTAAAAAAAAAATCGAAACTCGATTGACGCTAAAATCGACATCGCAAACAAAATTCGATGAATCTCCCAGCCCTACAGCAAAGCAAATCGATATAAATAGATGAGAGGCTAATATCGCCTCATAAACAATGTCTCCAGACAGTTGCCTTCATTGATCACGCTCTCGCTCGCACCTCCTCAGGACCTAAGTGTGAGGAGCTCGTCAACATCCTCTTCATCATCATCATCTTCCTCCTCCCTGAACACCTTTGTTGAGATTTGCTGTTTTGTTTTTTTTCGTTCATAAGTAACTCATGTTCATGTACTACGTCCTCATCCGTTTAGAGGCTGGGTGTTGAGATGGCGCTAGAGGCTACAGTGAGGCTGGATTGAGGCTACAGTGAAGCTAGATTGAGGCTACAGTGAGGCTGGATTGAGGCTACAGTGAGGCTTGATTGAGGCTACAGTGAGGCTGGATTGAGGCTACAGTGAGGCTTGATTGAGGCTACAGTGAGGCTTGATTGAGGCTACAGTGAGACTTGATTGTGGCTTCAGTGAGACTGGATAGAGGCTACAGTGAGGCTTGAAAGAGGCTATAGTGAGGCTTGATAGAGGCTACAGTGAGGCCATGCTGAGTCTGGTTAGAGGCGGTAGACTGGAGGGCTAGTCAGTGGTCGAGTGAACAGTAGCTAAAACAATGGTGAGTGGAGCTAGGGTCGCTGGGTGCACCACACCGCAAGCTACAAGGAATAAACTGTTCTGTCAGAACACACACACACCACACACACACACACACACACACACACACACACACACACACACACACACACACACACACACACACACACACACACACACACACACACACACACACACACACACCACCGCATGGAGTGGTTGTGTGCGGTGGGAGTTGCTGGTATCTGTGATTACTGAGTAGCTATTCTGGTCCGACAAACGGGATCCATCTGCCTGTTGCTCTCTTACCGGCGGCCAGACTCAATAACCGCTCACCAGGGCGTACTGTAGCTCCGTACGGCCCCTCAGATGACTTCATACTTCTGGCGGGGGCTTACATCACTTCCTGCTGTTCGTCTGATGAAGTTCAAATGGTGTTTTGTGGGTTTTGGAGGGAAATTCGATTGTATTATTTTCAGGGAATCTTCCCTTCTGGGGTCTACTTGTCGTGGCTTTTCCACTGCTGGAGACATTGAGATGTTTCAGGGTAAAGGCAGTTAGGTTAGATATTGGCAGATCTTTCACAGTAAAAGTCTCTCAGTTAGACATGCAGATATTTCACAATAAAAGTCTTTCAGTTAGACATTGCAGATATTTCACAGCAAAACCATGTCAGTTAGACATTGGCAGATGTTGCCCAGCAAAAGTGCGTCCGTTAGACATTGGCAGATGTTTCACAATAAAAGCACTTCAGTTGGACATTGGCCGATGTTTCACAGTAAAGCATATGTTAGAAATTACTTGATTTTTCACAGTAAATGTGTGTCAGTTATAAATTGGCAGATGTTTCATTGTGAATGCACGTCAGTTAGACGTTAGAGAAGTTTCACTGTAAAAGCCTGTCACTTAGGCATTGGCAGATGTTTCACAATAAAAGCGTGTCAGATGGGCATTGGTAGATGTTTCACAGTAAAAGCATGTCAGTTAGACGTTAGCAGATGTTTAATCACAGTAAAAACGTCTTAGTTGGACATTGGCAGAAGTTTCAGAGTAAAAGCGTGTCAGCTATATATTGACTTCTTGAGAATGCTAATTAGCTAGAGAGCAGCTTGTTTGTGTGTGTGGCTGACGAAGCCTCACGCTAATCCCATAATGTCATGTTTTCCTGTGGTCCGGGATCAGTCCGCCCACCACTGCTTATTAGACATGTTGTAAACCGTAGCCTTCATGTATGGATTTCACTCTTAAGTCTCAATAGTCGTACGCTGTAGTACCTAACCACTGAGACAAACAACCATGATGAAGCAGAACATCCATTTTGATTCCTCAAATACCAACAACTAAATTTAGCTGCTTTTATTGTGTGCCGTCATTCAACACAACTACCAATTTAGACCTGACTGCCTACTTAAGATGGGTTTCAGTTGAACCCATCTGGAGTAAGCGAGCACCGTTTAGATGCTGACTGATCCGAGGGTGATGGAAAAAGCAACAGGTAGCTTTACCGCTATCAAGTTATTTTCCTAACCCCACCATCTCAATATGTCTGTATTTTAAGTTGCCTCTTTTTTGCCCTTTTGGACGCACACAGACACACACAGAGAGACACACACAAAAACCTTTTATCAATTTATTCCCCCAACCCCACCATCTTCTAATGTCTGTTTTAAATAAGTTGCCTTTTTAAACTTTTTGCCCTTTCCTTGTTGAATTCCTCGTATTACAACTCATGATTTATTATTGATATCTGGAAGCCACTGTTGTCGGCCGCCCACACAGTAGCCGGTGTGGGGGGGGTGTTGGGCTCCTGAGTTGCGGTTAGCGTTAACGGTGTAGGGTTTCCCGGGACCTCCACCTACACAATAGCAGCGTACGTGCTAGCCCCGCGGCTAGGTGACGACGTGTGATCTATACACTGCCGGGGCGCGGAGAGACACTGTTATATAATCCACCGATCCCACACTCAGACTAATTGGGCGGTGTGTTGTGCCTGCTGCTTTTGGTTCGTCACTATGAGAAAACATGTAGAATTGACACGCCGCACCCAGGTTGTGTTGGGAAAATAAATCGATAGCGGTTAAGCTAGGTTGCTGTTTCCATCACCCTCGGATCAGTCAGCATCTAAACGGTGCTCGCTTGCTCCAGATGTGTTAAACTGAAACCCATCTTAAGCAGGCAGTCAGGTTTAAATTGGTGGTTGTGTTGAATGACCGTACATACTAAAAGCAGCTAAATGTAGTTGTTGTACTTGAGGAATCAAAATGGATGTGGTGTAGATGTGGTGTGACAGTGTACTGAGCAATCAGCGCAGAAACATGGAGAACTGACACGACCCAACGAGGTGGGTCGTGTCAGTTCTATACGTCTTCTGCACTAATTGCGTGCGCTAATTAGCCTAGCGCCTCCCAGCAGGCATGGAAAACATTCGGGCTCTCTGACATTAAAACAACTCTTTGTAATCGTCCTGTTCTTCTCACGCTGACACCATTAGACGTTTATGTCGTCTCCCCCCCCCCCCCCCCGCCCTGCCTCAGAGGTCCAGAGGCTGCGTTCCCACAGTAGCACGCCTGTTAGGCGCTAAGAAATATGTCAATAACTGGAAGGGGAGCCTGCCCCGACCCTGGGAACCGAGCGCTAACAGCCGCGCTAAGACGCCCCCCCTCCCCCCTCCCCGGGCCCGCGGGCGTTCCACGCCACCACCAGACGGTTAAACGGGGAGGGGGGCAGCTCACTCTCAGCCCATTACCCACCACTGCTGTACAGAGGTGGTCCAGCCTCTCTCTACTGGGAGAGGAATTCCCCTGAATTTGTTGATTGAGACCCATGGTGATCTCTCTGTCCGCCCGGGAACATGTATGATAACATGTAATGCCCTGCTCGCCGAAGGAACACGTTACATTTCCATTATTCTTCTTTCTTACCATTCATCATCATTTGAATTAATTCACAGTCATAGCCACAAAGTAAGTGTGTGTGTGTGTGTGTGTGTGTGTGTGTGTGTGTGTGTGTGTGTGCACAAGCAGGCGAGCATGTGCACGCATCAGCTCATGTTTAGGCTGATGTAATCCAGTCAGCGGTTTGTTCATTACCCAGTGAAACCTGCTGTAGGATTAAAGGCTATCATTTGCTATTATTAGATTTGGCGATTACATTAGATTATGGGTTTATTTGACTTTACAGATCCCATTGACTCCTGTTTATTTTCTCCTTTTTAATTTGTGGTTCTGCAGATGTGAGGAAGGCAGCGTACACAGATTAAAGATGAGACGGTACCTTATTAATGGACCGTGGGAGGTCGGGTCACAGCAGGAGGCACAGAGCAGGGGTGGAGGCTGCATTGGTGTTACATGAGAGGTCTGGTCTCCTGGGGGTGTAGGACCTGGTTCTTCTCCATCCACCACCTGGTCCTTGGCCCTCTTCGCCCACTTAGCTGGTATTGGACCTGTAGTAACACTACTGGTAGTGGACTCTTAGTAGAACTACTGGTCCACTACCTGTAGCAACACTACTGGTAGTAGACCTGTAGCAACACTACTGGTAGTAGACCTGTAGTAACACTACTGGTAGTATCACTACTGGTAGTGAACCTGTAGTAACACTACTGGTAGTGAACCTGTAGTAACACTACTGGTAGTGAACCTGTAGTAACATTACTGGTAGTTAAATGACTGGTAATGGATCTGTAGTAATACTGCTGGTAAGGGACCTGTAATAGCACTACTGTCTGTGAACCTGTAGTAGCACTACAGGTAGTAACACTACCCCCCCCCCCCCCCCCCCCCCCCCCCCCCCATCCCCCTGGCGTCCGTCCAGCCTTAGGTGGGGTTGCCACGGGCACCCCGCTCCCTGCCAGAGAGCAGAAGAGTAGCGTAGGAAATGAAAGGCTCTGGGTAATTCTATCAAGGTGGGAGATCAGTGGATTAATGGGGGCTGTGATCTCTTGCCCGACCTGGGCCACTGACTCCAGGGGAATTCTGGGAACGTTACGACTCCCCTTCAGACGTTGTGTGTGGATGGTTCTTGTGATGCCAGATTTGTTTTTGAAGTGGTGTGCGGACACCTTAGTGTTTTATCTTTTTAAAGCTCCCCCCCATCTGTTTTGGGATGTGCACGGACAGGCACGGTTTGTCTCGTCGCAGACCAAAGGGCTGAAAATCTGGTGGAATAGGAAAAGAGGCGAACGGAATGAGACTGGAGGGAAGGACGGGGCTGTGATGTTAGCACATCGAATAAGTGAAAGGCGCTCCAAGATTGAATGTGTCCATATGTTACTGAGCAGCTGTCCATGCTAGTATTTTTGTGAAAGGACTGCTGCTTATGATTTAGTTTATTATATTAAGTTCAAAATAATTATAATTCAAATTAAACACATCACAGTAAAAATATGCAACACGCCATGCGTGAGATCCTTATTCCAATGATTCCAGATTCGCTCAAGGTAGAATATCTTTTAAGGTTACAAACACAGATGACCTTTTCATGGTTCGATTTGCCTCTCTATCTACGTCCCCACCCTCCGACGTTGCGGATTCCTCCTAACACACTCTTCTCCTTCTCCTCCTCCCTGCAGGTTTCCGTAAGATCAGCCTGGACGACCTGCGCAAGGCCTACATCGTGAAGGACGTGCAGCAGTACATCCTGCACCGGCTGGACCAGGAGGAGGCGCTGCGGCAGCACCTCACGAAGGAGACGGCCGAGATGCTGAACCAGCTGCACATCAAGAGCAGCGGCTGCTTCCTGTACCTGGAGCGCGTGCTGGACGGCGTGGTGGAGAGCTTCATCATGCTCCGCGAGATCCGCGACATCCCCGGCACGCTCAACGGCCTGTACCTGTGGCTGTGCCAGCGGCTCTTCGTCAGGAAACAGTTCGCCAAGGTGCAGCCCATCCTCAACGTGATCCTGGCCACGTGCCGGCCGCTGACCGTCAAAGAGCTGTTCCACGCCGTGTGGACTAAAAACATGGCCCTCACCATGGAGGAGTTCCAGAAGAAGATGGACATCCTCTCCAAGCTGTTGGTCAACGGCCTGGGCAGCTCCAAGATCCTCTTCCACTACAGCTTTGCGGAGTGGTTGCTGGACGTGAAGCACTGCACCCAGAAGTACCTGTGCAACGCGGCCGAGGGACACCGCATGCTGGCAATGAGCTACACCTGCCGGGCCAAGCAGCTCAAACCGCTGGAGGTGCAGGAGTTCGCCCTGCACCTCGTCCACTCCAACCTGCAAATCGAGCCCCATCACCTGGCGCTCTGGATGGTGTGGAACGGCACTCCGGCCAAAGACTCCCTGATGACCTCCATACCCAGGGATCAGGAGGTGCTGCAGCTCCTGGTGAAAGCCGGAGCCCACGTCAGCAGCGCGGACGACCACAGCTCGTGCATCGTACAGCAGGCCCTGGAGAGAGAGGACTCCATTCGGACGTTGCTCGACAACGGGGCGTCGGTCAACCAGTGCGACTCCAACGGCCGGACTCTGCTGGCCAACGCGGCCTACAGCGGGAACCTGGAGGTGGTCAACCTCCTCGTGTCCAGGAGGGCCAACAAGGAGCTCCAGGACAACCACGGACAGACGGCACTTACCCTGGCGGCCAGGCAGGGCCACACCAAGGTGGTCAACTGCCTCATCGACTGTGAAGCCAACATCAACCACACGGACCACGACGGCTGGACGGCGCTACGGTCGGCAGCGTGGGGCGGGCACTCGGAGGTGGTGTCGGCGCTGCTCTACGCCGGCGCCAAGGTGGACTGCGCCGACGCCGACAGCCGCACGGCGCTCAGGGCGGCGGCGTGGGGCGGCCACGAGGACATCGTGCTGAACCTCCTCCTGCACGGGGCGGAGGTGAACAAGGCGGACAACGAAGGACGGACGGCGCTCATCGCCGCCGCGTACATGGGCCACCGGGAGATCGTGGAGCACCTGCTGGACCACGGCGCCGAGGTGAACCACGAGGACGTGGACGGGAGGACGGCGCTGTCGGTGGCGGCCCTGTGCGTCCCCGCCAGCAAGGGGCACGCGGCGGTGGTGAGCCTCCTCATCGACCGCGGGGCGGAGGTGGACCACTGCGACAAGGACTGCATGACGCCGCTGCTGGTGGCGGGCTACGAGGGACACGTGGACGTGGTGGACCTGCTCCTGGAGGGAGGCGCGGACGTGGACCACACGGACAACAATGGGCGCACACCACTGCTCGCCGCGGCCTCCATGGGCCACGCCTCGGTGGTCAACACGCTGCTGTTCTGGGGCGCGGCCGTCGACAGCATCGACAGCGAAGGGAGGACGGTCCTGAGCATCGCCTCGGCCCAGGGCAACGTGGAGGTGGTGCGGACTCTGCTGGACAGAGGGCTGGACGAGAACCACAGGGACGACGCCGGCTGGACCCCCCTGCACATGGCCTCGTTCGAGGGCCACCGGCAGGTGTGCGACGCCCTGATCGAGCAGGGCGCCCGCGGCACGGAGGTGGACAACGACGGCAGAATACCCCTCATCCTGGCGGCCCAGGATGGCCACTACGACTGCGTGCAGATCCTCCTGGAGAACAAGTCGTGCGTCGACCAGCGGGGCTACGACGGGAGGAACTCCATCCGGGTGGCCGGGCTGGAGGGCCACCGGGACGTGGTGGAGCTGCTGCTGAGCCACGGCGGCGACATCGACCACAAGGACGCCGACGGGCGTCCCACGCTCTACATCCTCGCCCTGGAGAACCAGCTGGCCATGACGGAGTACTTCCTGGAGAACGGGGCCGACGTGGAGGCGAGCGACACGGAGGGTCGCACGGCGCTCCACGTGTCCTGCTGGCAGGGGCACCTGGAGATGGTGCGGCTGCTCGTCCACCGCCGCGCCGACGTCAACTCCTGCGACAACGAGAGGCGCTCGGCGCTGCAGTCCGCCGCGTGGCAGGGCCACACCGAGGTGGTGCGCTTCCTGATCGACAGCGGCGCGCGCGTGGATCACACCTGCAACCAGGGGGCCACGGCGCTGGGCATCGCGGCCCAAGAGGGCCACATCGACGTGGTCCAGATCCTCCTGGAGCACGCCGCCGACCCCAACCACGCCGACCAGTTCGGCCGCACCGCCATGAGGGTGGCGGCGAAGGGAGGCCACTCGATGATCATCAAGCTGTTGGACAAGTACGGCGCCAACGCGCTGAGCGGGTCCAACCCCTCGCCGGTGCACACCATGGAGGACCGGGCGCCGCTGTCGGTGGGCGGCAGGATGCAGTCGCTCACCATCAAGTCCAACAGCTCTGGCAGCACCGGCGTCGGGGACACGCAGTCGTGTGCGCGCGGCATGCCCAACGGACCCGGGCACGCCTTCAGCTCTCCGTCAGAGTCTCCTGACTCCACCGCCGACCGGCACAAGTCGTCACTCTCCAACAACTCCCTCAAGAGCTCCAAGAACTCCTCCCTGAGGACCACCTCCTCCACGGCCACCGCACAGACCGTCCCCATCGACAGCTTCCACGGCCTGACCTTCACGGAGCAGATCCAGCAGCACTCGCTGCCCCGCAGTCGCAGCCGCCAGTCCATCGCCTCGCCCTCCTCCACCACAAAGTCCACCAACCAGCTGCCGGCGTCGCCGTCCAGCGACTTCGACTGGACCCAGCTGAAACCGGGACCCAAGTCCACCAAAGGAAGCAAGGGCGGCAACGGGACGTCTAACAGCAGAGGGGTGTCGGGGGACAGGAAGAAACTCAAGAACAGCCGCTCGGCCCCGGGCCAGGTGCTGGAGTACGAGATGACCCAGTTCGACAAGAGGATCGCCCTGAACAAGGCGGTGGGCAACATCTCAGTGAAGGACCCGCACTGCAAGATCATGATCGGCAGCCCAGGCCCGGAGGGCGGGAAGGGGCAGGACCAGCTCTTCATCCAGCAGCAGAGCAGTGCAGAGAAGAAGAGGAACTGCATCCTGACCAACCCCAACTACCACCTCCAGGGCACCCAGGTGTTCCTGGGTCGGGTCTCGGTGCCGCGGACCGTCCAGAACGGGGGGCACCAGGATGTCCTGGACAACTACCCCATAGGGGAGACGGATCTCAGCCTTAAACAAGCCCTCAAACTCCAGCTGGAAGGACCAGAGGCTGGGTTTAACTACAAGAAGGAGACTCCATTATAGCGGGTAAGGAATTGTTTGCAATTGTGTTTGCCCTGTTTGAAACAGATCTCCCATCTCAGCTTCAAAGGTCAGAGTTGAGTGTGAAAGCCCTGTACTGTAGTTCACACTTCAGCATGTCTGTTTCTTCTCCATGTCAAACACATAATGTACCTTTTGTAGCTGCTGAGTAGAAACCCACATCCCTGTTATTAGTTGGACTGCATGAGGCTGGAATAATGGCTTCAGTGGAATGCATCTGGCCAAGAGGACTTATTATCCTCTGTGAGCCAGCAGAACATTAACCCAGCTTTCTCCTCCGATTTCAGATGTCCTGTATGCCATCTACCAAACAGACATGGGAGGGAACGTGCCAAAGCAACTGTTGTCATCGAAATGCGTAGAGACAGAGTTAGATTTGTTTTCGCCACCAGTGGAAGACCTCAAGAAAAACAAAAACTATGAGAAAAACGACGACTAAGGGAAGATTGTGTGGCTTTGGTGACCTGATACTCTGATGTGCCTACATCTGTTACAGCCTTCTCCGTGTAACCATGCACAATATCATTTAATTTAATAATGTACTGATATTTAATAAGCAGTGTATGCACTTTTTTTTCAAGATGGCTAAAATGACAGACATGCATTTTGTTTTAATGTTTGCCTTTTTATTTCTGAGCAAAACATACCAGTGCTTTTGTTTCTATTATCATTTTATACTCCATGTTCTCAACGTGTCTGACCCGGCCAGGGGACACTGAGGTGAAGCCCGACCATCAGCCCATCTCTTCTCGGCCCGCAGGCGATCGGCGTGACCCTTGATTGTTGTGCATAACGCGCGTCATGCGCCACACGACGTCAGCAGCTACGGACGTTTAATCCATAAGTGTAAACGGGACTATTTATTTTTGGAAGAGAAAGCCACTTTTTTTTTGCTCTGTTTCGCTGTGTGTTGTCGCTCCAGCGCGGGGCTGTGTTCACCGGAGACCCCTGGGTCCGTGTGTTGTGTCGTATCACAGATCCTCCAGAGAGAGCGAGAGACCTTGTCGACATGTTTAAAAAACCTGCGAGTTAATTTCGTCCCTATGGGATTCCCTTTGTTCAGTTGTTTTCGTGTGTCGTATGTTTCTGTGTGCATTTAAGATATTTAAATAACCCATCGTTCGCCAGCATCCCGTTCAGCGCCAAACGCAACACCGCCGCGTGAAGCCAGCAATCCAAAGGAGACTCGAATCACCGCCGGCCGCCGCGGTCCTTCTACGCCCACCACAAGGGGCGCCACAGGGGGCGCTACAAGGGCTGCCACAAGGGGCCGCCACAGGGGGCGCTACAAGGGGCCGCCACAGGGGGCGCTACAAGGGGCCGCCACAGGGGGCGCCAAAAGGGGCGCCAAAAGGGGGCGCCACAACGGCCACCGCAACAGCTACCAAAACGGCCACCACAATGGCCACCTGCTCTCCGGATCTCGGGCATGAGGCCTCGCAACCTTCAACAGCCCAGGAAGTGAGGTCACGAGGGTTTGGGCCCTGAAAACGTCTCACACGCCTCGGCGGCTGCCGTAGTGGTCCTGAACCACCGCACCGCAGACTCATCCAGATGAAGCCGTCGTCCTCCCGCCCCCCCCGTACCCGGAGCAGCTGTACAGCAGCTCAGCAGACCCCTAACCCCGAGGTGTGGACCAATAGGACGACAGCACCGGGACAGGAAGTGTGCAGGAAGGAAAACGAGAACATCTGTTTCTCGTGAGCGACCTGTTAGTGTTTACCGGCTGTGCCGTATTTTCATTGGCTCCTCGTGGCGACGCTGTGGAGTGGGCTGGTGGGCGGTGGAACCGTTCCAAGTGCATGCTGGGATACGCCGCACGCCCTTGTCCAAACTCTCCCGTCGCGGTCTGATGCTGTTTCGGGGTCGCGGCGTGGCGAGGTGAGGGGCTCAGCTCCCTCTGGTCTGGCGGTCGCAGGTCACGCCTTTCTGCTCTCTGTTTCTCTTATCTGATTGGACGGCTTTCTGCGGGGATTGTAAATAGCTTACCGTGTACATTCAACTTTAATTCAACGGAAGATTCCTGTATAATATGAAGTGGAATTTTCTGATGTATATTAAAGTGCTTAATAAACATATTTGCTTTACTGCTGGAAAAACAATCCATGCTTTCCTTCTTCAGTCTTCCGTTATTCAGACTTACTTTGTAAGTCTTTGTATGTTTGTGGTCCTTATTTTGACTTATTATAGACATCTCTATAGAGAGGATGTTACTGACAGGAGGACATCTCTAGAGGAGACAGACAGAAGGACATCTCTAGAGGAGACAGACAGAAGGACATCTCTAGAGGAGACAGACAGGAGGACATCTCTCTAGAGGAGACAGACAGGAGGACATCTCTCTAGAGGAGACAGACAGGAGGACATCTCTATAGAGGAGGCAGACAGAAGGGCATCTCTCTAGAGGAGACTGACAGACAGGAGGACATCTCTAGAGGAGACTGACAGACAGGAGGACATCTCTTTAGAGGATAAGTTACGCTCCTGACAGAAGAACGACGCCACACGACCTAACCCACCGGACCACTACCAGACGTTGACAAATCAGAGTTGACAGCTTTCACTTACTGCCAATTAGCCTAAAGGGAAAAACAGCCCCGCCCTTCTTTCACTCCTGACTCCCCTTCCCCCCAGGGGGCGTCGCTCTACGGCTCTCCGCTGATCTCCTTTCCAAGAACTGAGTTTTCTTCTGGTCTCCACATTTAGGTCAGTCTAACCACACACTGTGCTGTCAGTCTTTCCCCTGCGGAGGGCTGTTTGATTGCACAGGGCCAGGCCAGGACAGGGGAGGGGAGGACAGGGGAGGGGAGGGGACGCGGGAGGCAGGCGGGGTCAGCACTGGACCCCGGGGCTGTCACCATCCTCTGGGCGGACCCCGCTCGTCCAAGAAGAAAGACGGGAGGGCCGGGGATCCGATCCCGGATCCACACGTCGGTTCTCAGATGTCAGCGATGACAGAAATGTTTTTGGGTGATGTTTTACTCGCAGTATTATAGTTGAATGTTTTATCTTGGTTGATATTCTGGGTTATCATTCATCTGTTGTCCTAAACCCTGCCGACACCGAAGCATTCAGAAAGTTTAAAGAAGAATCATTAACGAATCTCTTGATGATTCCCCGATTTCTTAGATGAGGAGGCTAAATGTTGCCAAAACGATTTGTGTAATTATTTTTTTTTGAAGTGATGTTTGAATTCTTTTTGCCGAATCAGTCAGGACCACTCCTGTTAATCAACTAGACTAGACATCTTCACTGTCTGATACAAATCACACTGACTAGTAAATCATCTCCGCTTTTTGGAACTCCTCGCTGTTTATCCTTCTTGCTCACTCCCTCATTCTACATCTTCTCTCTCTTTCGGTCTCTCACTCTTCTCTCTGTATCTCCTCTCCCTTTCGGTCTCTCTCTCCTGTCTTCTCAATTCAATTCAATCCAATTCAAAGTTTATTAGCATGACTGTTTGAGTACAGTATTGCCAAAGCAATATTCAAGTTAAACAAGAATAATTATACAAATAACAACAACTCTCTCTCTGTATCTCCTCTCTTTCGGTCTCCCTCCTATCTTCTCTCTCTGTTTCTCCTCTCTCTTTCGTTCTCTCTCTCCTATCTTCTCTCTCTGGATCTCATCTCTATCTTCGGTCTCTCCCTCTCCTATCTTCTCTCTCTTTGTATCTCGTCTCTCTTTCGGTCTCTCTCTCCTATCTTCTCTCTCTTTGTATCTCCTCTCACTCTTCTCTCTCTGTATCTCCTCTCTTTCGGTCTCTCTCTCCTATCTTCTCTCTGTTTCTCCTCTCTCTTTCGGTCTCCCTCCTATCTTCTATCTCTGTATCTCGTCTCTCTTTCGGTCGGTCTCCTATCTTCGCTCTCTTTGTATCTCATCTCTATCTTCGGTCTCTCCCTCTCCTATCTTCTCTCTCTTTGTATCTCCTCTCTCTTTCGGGCTCTCTCCTATCTTCTCTCTCTTTGTTTCTCCTCTCTCTTTCGGTCTCTCTCCTATCTTCTCTCTCTTTGTATCTCCTCTCTCTTTCGGTCTCTCTCTCCTATCTTGAGGGGCTTGAGGGCGGAGAGGAGCTGTGGTCTGGAGGGTGGGGGCGCGGGGCTGGGAGGTGTGGTTAGGATGTCGGGGGGAGGGGTGTGGAGGTGGAGTCTTGCTGAGCTCATGGTGCTGAGGTCATGGTTTCAGGGGTGACCGGGACGAGGATCAATGGCTGCGGAGGGACTGATTTCTGTTTCCAGGAAAGCCAGCGGCCACATCTGTTTTCCCTCTGCGCGAGCCTCCTTTGTTTTGGATACGGCGCTAACATGATCCCACCCTGCTAACAGGCGGCGGCGCGCCTCTGGGGACTTCAAACCAACGGTTGGCTAGTTAGCCTGTGCGGCTAGTTATTGTGTGCTGCTACGCGGTGTGGGGTTTTCTGATGTGGCCTGCACCGCTCAGCACTAATCATAGATGGGATGTAGATGTCATACTGGTGGACGTCGGCAAACGTTTGCTACTTAGTCAATGAAGGCCTACTCGCACCGTGACAGAACGGTTTGAAGCAAAAAAGAGATGTGTTTTGAGCTAAAACACATCTCTTTAGGTAGGAACCCAATGTTCCTCTCCTGTTGTCTCCAGACTTATAGAGCTGCACCCAGCTCAGAGTCCGGAACACAACGTCCAAATACGATTATAACCCTTAAGGAACATCAAATAAAATAGCACTTAGTTGTGTAGCATTTTAACCTAGCTGTCTTTGCTGCATACGGGGAACGGGTACACCTAGTGATTGTTAGTGCTTGCCACTTGGTTCTATGGAATCCTTACTGTACCGACAGCAGTATGTTGTTTTTTTCTCTTTCTCTGAAATCTGGACTAACTGTAAGTCACTGTGGATAGAAACCTCTTCTAAACACCCTGAATGTCAATTAAGGAAGGGGTGAAGTTGTGCTATCACAAATCAAAACGGTGTAGATGTTTGTGGCTGCTTGTTAGTCCCTGTCAGCTCGTTAGTTCCTGTCAGCTCGTTAGTTCGTGTCACTGGCCGGGGTCAGCCAGCCGGAACGTCGTCATTCTGAGGAGGTCGGCTTGTTCGCGGCATCATTTGAATAATTAGGTGAACAGCAGACACAGCAGCGTACAGAGATGAGACCACGTAGAATCAGGGGTTGTGGATGTGTTTTCACCCTGGTAAAAGGTAGCAAATTGACTTTGTCACGTTGTTAAATCATTGTGTGCCTTTCACAAGCTGTTCTCTAAACAAGCATGAGTCAGACAAAAGTTTGGCTTCATTTTTTGTAGTCCATTATATTAAGTATACCCTGTGCCTCTGGAGCAAAACAACAGCATAAGTGGTTCATGCTCCACCCATTTTAACTCCTTTAGTCTCTTGTTGAAGTGTTCACAGCTTATGACTGGTCCATTCACATTCACACATCCAAACTTTGTCGAACTAGGTTCTATACCTCAGCGAAATAGAAGTAGAAGTACATTTTCGCTGATCCTATTGATAACAGAACAAACCAAAATTATCCAAACGTCATAGACCTATTGCACCGAACACAAATTGCACCTGTTGGTGATATAATCGAAAAATGGCGTCTGTTTGGGAGTATAAACATCTAAGTTAAATGGTATTCTGGATTTTCCGTGGAGCGTTTGGACGACAGAGCAGAGAGTTGATATGCTGACAGGACTTTGTTTTGCTTGGTGTGTGTGTGTGTGTGTGTGTGTGTGTGTGTGTGTGTGTGTGTGTGTGTGTGTGTGTGTGTGTGTGTGTGTGTGTGGCGGTAGCAGTGAGTGTTTACGTGCAGTTTGGTCTGTACTGTTTAAGAGCTCCCAGTTTCATATGTGGGACACCGGGGTGCAGGAATGTACAAAACAGATGGAATGGATTAAACACACACACAAACATACACACACACTGACACACACAAACACACACACACACACATACACACACACACACACACACACACAAACATACACACACACACACACACACACACAAACATACACAGACACTGACACACACAAACACACACACACACACACACACACACGCACAATCGTGGGCACCAGCACACACACGGTTGCCGAGTGCGGAGTTTGATTGCCGCTTTGCATTGTGGGTAAGCGGGACAAACGTGGCGTCGATGAGTGAGACAGAAGCAGCACCTGTGGATGGGGACTGAGTGGTGCTGTGGCAATTATTAGCGGATGCTTAGACACTAAGGTAAAGGTTATCTCTCTCTCCCTCCCTTCTCTTTCTGTCTCTTTGTTTTTATAACTCGCCCTCTGCCTGTCTCTCCCGTTCTCTCTCTCACACTCCATAAATTCTTTCATTGCCTCAGTTGCTCTTTTTCTGTCCCTGTCATCTGCTTCTCTCTCTCTCTTCCCCATCGTTCTCCCTCTCCGACTCTTTCCCGAGTCTCTCTATGTAGCTCTCCTTTCTCTTGTCTCTTCCCTCGTTCTCTTGCTTTGTCCTCTCCCTTCCCTTCCTCTCTCGCTCTCTCCCCCCCTCCCCCTTCTCTCTCTCTTTCTCTCTCGCTCCCTCTGTCTTTCTGCCTCTCCCTCCCTCTCTCCCCTCCATCTCTCTCTCTCTCGCTCTCTATCTCTCTCTCTCTCTCTCTCTCTCTCTCTGTCTTTCTGCCTCTCTGACTCTCCCTATCAATCTCTCTCTCTCGCTCTCTTTCTCCCTCCCCCCTCTCTCTCCCTCCCTCCCCCTCCCTCCCTCCCCTCTCTCCTAGCAGCAGCAGCAGCAGGGTAGGTCATCTCAGGACAGCATGTTGCGTGGTCGGTCGCAGCGCAAGGCTGCTGCTGCTTCTGCACGCGCTCAGCGCGGTCGGCAGTGCGCTGTTCTCGGGTGAACAGGGGACAGACGGAGACACTCCTCCAGTGTTCTGAGGCAGCCGGCGTCAAACAGCGGACTGGAGGTCTGTCGCGTGATAGGGCGGCTGGGTTGTGACGGGTCATGTGTTTACTGTTACGGGATGTTATCCTCCTCAGTGTTCCAGCGGCTGCCTTCCACAACCAGGCTGCTTTTGGTGGAAGGGTTTATTTTTAAACACACTCTTCTTGCACCCGGCGCAACATTGATCAATTATGTTGCGTATTAGATTAGATTACATTAAATGCACAGCTCTCTGGTAGCCAACTCTCCGGTAGCTAATTCCATGGTAGCTAAGTCTCTGGTGGCTAACCCTCTGGTAGCTTTTCTCTGGTAGCTATCTATATGCTAGCTAACTCTCTGGTGGATGACTCTCTAGTTGTGCCTCTAGCCAAGCCCTCTCCTCTCCCCTAACCAGGCCACCAGTGTGTCCGACCCTCCTAATGTCCGCTCTTCCGTCCGGCTGAGCGTGACCTCAAGACCTCCTGACCCCATGACCTCATGGCCCTAAATGTGTGTCAAGTCCGACCTACACCTCCTCCCCCCGAGCCTGTCCCTGTGTTTGTTCACGAGCCACACCCCTTCCTTTTCAGGTCACTACCTTCAACGGGAACTACTCCCACCCCCACTCCACCTCCACGTGCACAAAGGGACACACACACACACACACACACACATGCACACACATATATACATACACATGCACACGCACACATACACACAGACACAGACAGACACACACGCATGCACATACACACACACGCACACACACACATATAGACACACACAGACGCCGTATTGCAGATCAGGGCAGTAGAGCAGGCAGGCGTCTGGTCTCATTAAGAGCTGTGAGGGAGGGAGGGAAGGGAGAGAGATGGGAGAAGAGAGGGAGTGAGCGAGAGGGGGAGGGATGGAGAGGAGAGATGAAAGAGGTTGAGAGAGGGGGTGGATGAAAGAGGGAGAGAGAGGCAGGGAGGCATAGAGATGGTCAAAGCACTGTATTTGCAGTTGTTCTTCCTCCCGACAGACAGACAGACAGACAGACAGACAGGTATGTGATGGATGAATAGACACAGGGATACGGGGATAGAGGTGCGAGGAACAGACTATTCTGAATCTGCGTGCCTTTGTGATTCCCAGAAATGTATAAAAAGTGTCTTTCTGGTTTTCAAGGCAAGAAGTGTTTGCAGGTTTAGGGTCTGTGAGTGTGTGTGTGTGTGTGTGTGTGTGTGTGTGTGTGTGTGTGTGTGTGTGTCAGTGTGTGTGTGTGTTCACACAGCTTCTCCTGTGCACCCTGACTCTCGTGTAAAGCTGTCTCCTCGTCGGCTTCTCTGACAGAAGGCGCCGGTAGCGGTAACCACGGCGACCGCGGCATCCAGCTGCCAAACGCGCTGCCGTGCACCAATCAGACCCCTGGTGCAGGAGCTGGAGCAGACAGCTCCTCGCATCGCCCGCTGCCACGCCCACTGAGCCCCCCCTGACCCCCCCAGCTTTATATCGACGTGACACGCCCTGCGCGGTGACGGCCCTCCTTCCCCCCTCTCCCGCTCCGAGGACGCACAGCTCTCCTCATCGCCGTGACAACCTCCCGCGGCCCGCAGGTGTGAATCCATCGCTGCGCCGTCACGCGGGACCCGTCCCACCTGTCCGACGCCTCCGCCCGGGTCCGAACCATTAACATATAAATGAAGCCGGCCCTTCCTGTCGGTTTCCCGCCTGCTTCCCGCCTGTTTACTGGCGGGACCCGGCTGTTAAACCAGGGCTGCTCCGCCCGGGGGATTAGGGCGTGGGCGCCCGGGAGGAGGTGACACGCGGTGTCGTGACGGCGACGCCGGGCGCCATAAAGCCGCCGGCGCATCACCGACGCACCCGGCAACACACAGACACACAGACACACAACAGCAACACACAGACACACAGACACTCAACACACAACAGCAACACACAGACACACAACAGCAACACACAGACACTCAACACACAGACACACAACAGCAACACACAGACACACAACAGCAACACACAGACACACAACACAAAGACACATAGACACACAACAGCAACACACAGACACACAACAGCAACACACAGACACACAACACACAGACACACAACAGCAACACACAGACACAGAACAGCAACACAGACACACAACAGCAACATACAGACACACAACACACAGACACACAACAGCAACACAGACACAACAGCAACACACAGACACACAACAGCAACACAGACACACAACAGCAACATACAGACACACAACAGCAACACACAGACACAACAGCAACACACAGACGCACAACAGCTCGATCACTTTATTGTCGATTCCCATGAAAACGCAGAACAATATGTGCCGTTATGTATCTTACTTTTATTGAAGACATGCCGAGTTTATATTATCCCCAGTAAACCTGAATGTAAATATATTTACATTTAGGGGACTTTGCCGACGCTTTTATCCAAAGCAACGTACAACCATTCATTCAGACATTCACACACCGACGAAAGAGTCAACCCCTTAAGGCGACAGCCAGATCGTCAGGAGCAGTGAGGTCTAGGTGCCTCGCTCAGGAACACCTCGACACTAGGAGGAGCTAGGGATCGAACTAGCAACCTTCTGGTTACCAGCTAACCCGCTCTATCTCCTCTATCCCCTGAGCCACATGCCGCCTTGTTAGTGAATCAGCAGCAGATACTGCAATACTAATAGTATGGTTAGCTAGTTTAGTTTACTTATATTAGTACTAGCAGTAAGCCTACTGGTTTTGGCGCATCACTTTAATAATAAATCGCCCGTTACAATGGATTACAGTGAATTCATGAATAACCTCTCAAAGATGAAACATGTTTTTTATGAACACAGGGTCGGTAGTGAGGAAGGCTGTTTTAAAATCACATGGTATTGAATTAAACTAGGAGAACAAAGCACGTTTTGTCCTTCAACAGAGTGATGTCTCTGGGCTCAAATACGAGTTCAAAGAGACACGCTCACTGGGCTGGTGGAAGGGTGACACCCAAATCATCTCAAATATTATAAATGAGCACATGTCTTCTTTTCCCGGAGGCTGATTGTGTGTGTGCGTGTGTGTGTGTGTGTGTGTGTGTGTGTGCGTGCGTGCGTGCGTGCGTGCGTGCGTGCGTGCATGTGTGTGTGTGTATGTGTGGTTGTGTGTGAGAGTGTGTGTGTGTGTGTGTATGTGGTTGACGGACAGGTCTCTAATGAGTGATGGGTAAAGGGCTTTGTCACGCACTGACGGACATCAAAAGAGAAAGCGAGAGAGAGCAATGGGAGGCTTGTTCACCCAGCGGCCATGTTTGTTACCGGGGTGAGGGAACCTTCTAGAATCTTTCGAAACCATGACGACTCCATCCATTATTTTGAGATCTGCATACCATTTCCCCAGCCAGGTAACATTTTGAATCCTTTTCTCATTCAGTTAAATGGTAAATAAATTGCCTTTGTACAGCGCCTGTCTCACCAGTGGCCACTCAAAGCGCTTTGAAACATTGTCTGACATTCACCCATTCATGCACACATTCACACACCGACGGCGGAGCCAGCCACGCAGGGCAACAGCCAGCTCGTCAGGAGCAGTCAGGGTGAGGCGTCTTGCTCAGGGACACCCCGACACTAGCCGGAGATCGGACTAGCAACCTTCCGGCTACCAGCCACATGCTACCCCTCAGCTTTCCTGGTTCTCCCACCAGGCTAACCAAAATGGCTGACAGGTGGTCTCCAACTGTCCAGCTGGTTTATCTGCTGTACCTACTCATGGACCTTTCTGTTTCCCTTCCCCTAACAGGGTTCTTGTATTAATAACTGTGTAATTATCCCATCCGGTCGATAATCTTAAGTCATCTTATTGTATAATGAAGTATGCTGGCGGAATCACATTAAAAACCCCATCTCTATGCTAATACCCAGGTAGCAGCTGAATATAATCACAGATGCTATATGTAGCACTGTCTGAACTGCTGGCTGTGTCCCATCCATCTCTCTCTCTCTCTCTCTCTCTCTCTCTCTCTCTCTCTCTCTCTCTGTCTCTCTCACTCTCGCTGTCTCTCTCGTTCTCTCTCTCTCTCTCTCTCTCTCTCTCTCTCTCTCTCCCCATCTCCTACCCATCCCCTCTTTCTCTCACTCCTCTCTTTCTCCCTCCCCCATCTCGCCCTCCCCACCCCTCCCTCCACCTCCCCTCTCTCTCTCGAAAGCTCAATCCCCCTCCTCCCCCCTTTCTCTTCTTTCCTCCCCCTCCCTCCTCTCTTCCTCCTCCTCCCCCCTCTCGCTCTAAGTGAGGGGGAGGGTACACAGGTGCGGTCCATCAGGGGCGTGTCCTGCCCAACGACGACCTCAGATCAATTATTCCCTGGCTGTGCCCCGACCACCATACATATTTCATGGCTGTCTATAGATGAAGGCCTGTCCTCCTCCTCCTCCTCCTCCTCCTCAGCCTCCTTCTTCACCCTCAGCCCCTCCCACCCTCCCGCCCCCTCCCCTCCTGAGACCTGCCTCCCCCCTCCCTCCCGGGTCCCTGATGAAAGGCAGCGCTGACTCCACTCTGCACTCTGAATCAATTAGCCGCGGCTAGGCGGGGCCCGCGCGACAGGGCGGGGGGCGGCGAGCTAACACCTCTGCAGGCTACACCCAGCGCAGCTCCAGGCTACTACTTCTAATGCTGCTACTACTGCTACTACTAATACTGCTGCTGCTGCTGCTGTTGTTAGCCCCTACTGGGGTCTAGGGTGGTCAAAGAGATTCTGGCACGCTTCTAGACGTTGGAGCGGATAGCGGCCGACGGCGCAGTGTAAATTTACATTCATATCAAACGCAGGCTTGTTAAAATATGTTTGGGTTAATAAGAGCAGATTAATGCTTGGTTTTCAACCCGTGTACCCTCTTAGAGCAGGGAGAACGTAGCTTAGTAGCTTAACGATTATTTTTAGGAGTAGCGTTAGACTATGTAAAGATTTAAAGAAGGGAACTGTAGCATTGTAAAAGTGTGATATTGACGTAGATTCACACACACTGATTCAGTCCTACTGTTAGCGATGAAAGGAAAGGCGCGTTTATTTCTGAAGTACCCTTCAAACACAAGGTCACAGTGCTTTACAAGAGAGAATCACCTTTCAGAAACCTTAAAAGCACATCAATCAAATAGACACACCTTTTATTGAACCACATCTGATTGTTAACGTTTCCTCCGGGAAGGTCTTCTCTCCATGGCAGGACCTCGGTATGGATGGCCTCCTTCTCAGGAGAAGGACTCTCAGTAGCTCAGGAGGTAGAGTGGATTGACTGGTGACTGGAAGGGTGCTAGTTTGATCCCCGGCTCCTCCTACCTGTGTCGGGACACGGACTCGAGGGACACCTCGAGTGTCGAGGTGTCCCTGAGCGAGACGCCTCGCCCTAACAGCTCCTGACGAGCTGGCTGTCCCCCTGCGTGGTTGACTCCGCCACCGCGGTGCGATTGTGTAAATGTCTGGATGTAAGTCGCTTTGGATAAAAGCCTCATCAAAATCCCCTAAATATAAGGAGAAGGTATCTCCATCCAGCGTCTGACACGCGGCAGAGACTGCAGAGTGCCTAAAACCTTAATCCTGAATCACAGAGAGAGAGAGAGAGAGAGAGAGGGAGAGAGAAAGAGAGAGGGAGAGAGAAAGAGAGAGAGAGAGATCTACTATTAATTATGTTATTATTATTTTTATTTCTGAAGGCCCAGAGACGGATGGACATGAAAAATAAATCTGGATTTGATTTGGGTGGAAAGGCAACCGCAGTGGTTTCTAAGATGAAAAAACATATTAAAGCAGGTTAAGTTGGGCTAGTGGGGTAATGTTTAATTTAACAGAAATCATTTGTAATAGTCAGCAGAGAGGCTTCATAACACACACCGTCAGATGTAACCATGCGGGACACGGAGATGAAAAACCGCTGAGGTTCAGTGATTGGTCATAACAAAGACTTATTGGTCGTCAAACACACAACTGGACATGTGATCTTAAAGTACTGCTGTGATTGGCTGCTCCCCCTGAGGTCAGAGCAGAGACTGTGAAGGAATCTGCATATTCTGGAAACTGGCTAAAAGGAGTGAAGTAGTACTGTGGTGGTTTTGGTCCTGATATTACCAGGTTATAGTCATAGCTAGTAGTCATAGCTTGTGTAGTATGTTTACTCTTAAGTAAGTACCCAACTACATCCTGTTGTGTAGATAATAGTTACTGTGATGTGTGTGTCTTCTGAACATGACATGGTTAAACTAAACACAAAGAGGAAGATTCCGGAAGAGCTTTTTTTGTACACGTTTATACGGCTGGAAAATCTAGTGGCCTTAGACTACCAGTTAAAAAGATCTGGGCTTCGACTAGATTCTACCTGTCGGCCTCCTACCTGCTCCTCATTTTCCACAGTCTACCTGTGGCCTACCTGTAGTCGACCTGCTCCTCAATGACATGTATATGGAAATATCAACTGTAGTTCGCACCGGATGGAAACATTATCTGAAGTGATTTGTTTGTTATTCAAGGGTTCAGCTGCATCGGCGACCACACTAGGACAAGAAGTCAGCAGGAGGAACTGGAGGAGGCTTCTTCTGGCTCCTTGGCCGGAGGTCCGGTGGTGTCCGGGGGAGCATTCTGCACCTGGCCGTCAGATTAAAGCTCTGTGTGACTTCTCACACGCTGAGACTAATGGGAATGTGTTATCAATCTGACCCCGGCAGGCCTCGGGCCGGGGGGGAGATAGTCAGCCTGGGGGGAGATAGGGGGCAGATTAGGAGATATCTCCAGATGCCAATCGTGGAACGTATCTCAGACAGTTTGTTTGTCCTGGTTTGGTCTGGATGTGTCCTGGTTTGGTCTGGATGTGTCCTGGTTTGGTCTGGATGTGTCCTGGTTCGATCTGGATGTGTCCTGGTTCGGTCTGGATGTGTCCTGGTTTGGTATGGATGTGTCCTGGTTTGTCCTGGTCTGATCTGGATGTGTCCTGGTTTGGTCTGGATGTGTGCTGGTTTGTCCTGGTTTGGTCAGGATGTGTCCTGGTTTGGTCTGGATGTGTCCTGGTTTGTCCTGGTCTGATCTGGATGTGTCCTGGTTTGTCCTGGTTTGGTCTGGATGTGTCCTGGTTCAGTCTGGATGTGCCCTGGTTTGTCCTGGTTTGGTCTGGATGTGTCCTGGTTTGGTCTGGATGTGTCCTGGTTCGGTCTGGTGTAGTATGGTTTGGTTTATCCTGTTGTAATGTGATCTGTGTGTGTGTCTACATGTGTGTCTACATGTGTGTGTATGTGTGAGTGTGTGTGTGTGTATGTGTGTGTGCGTATGTGTGTGTGTGTGTGTGTGTGTGTGTGTGTGTTTGTGTGTTTGTGTGCATGTGAAGGCAGGGGAGGGGGAGGCAGGGGTTGTGAGCTGGGGTTCATGGGAAAAGACTGTTTATTCTGATTTCACATGAAATGTAAACTCTGACAGCTGCTATCGGCCCTCAACACAGACCAGCTTACAGATGTGGTCGGAAGCACAGATGTGTGTGTTTGTTAAAGGGTATGCACACACAGTCCTTAAATCGTTCAGTATTTTCTTTCCATATTTACTTCAAGATAAGATTAAACACAATCTATTTTTAGCCTTAAAGGCATCCCCTTTGGACAGTATTTAAAGATCAGTTTATTCTTCAGGAACATTTCTAAATGTAAGCGGACTCCCCGGCCTGTCCAAGGACTGGTATATTTGTTAGGAACGCGATGCAGATGTCGGTTGGTCGCGTGGTCGCGCGTCGCTAGCTAGGGAACATAAACAAGGCTAGCTTAAAAGCTCTGCCTAGCGCGCTAACGTTTCTGCCCCATGTTTCACTCAGCGTCGCCGCCTCCGCATCAACAAAGCAAACAATGGAATCGAGCTAAACAAATGAAATGGCTTCTAACTGTTCTGTGAATGTTTCCTACAACTGCTTGAAAAGTGTTTGAATAAATGGTTCTGTGCAAGGCCGGAAACCACCCTCTACTCTGGTTACACTTATTACAGCTTCTAGATATGAAGCAGAAGTCCACCCATAGCAAATACACGAAACACCAGAAATTCCATTCTTCCCATCAATCAACCACAACTTTATTTATAAAACACATCCTGTGTCCACGAGGCACACAGGGAAGCTCAGTGTCATGCATACATTCCACCCCATGGCTGAGATGTAGTGGAACACAGAGGCTCATACTCAGTGTAGGAGTAGGCTTCCTCACAGCAGGCCTACTACACATGGAACCATGTTCTGGAGGGGTGTTAGTGTGGCGTGGCGCTGAGTAGCTACCTGCTTAGCGTAGCCTCTCCTCCTCCTCCTCCACCTCGACTCTCAGGCGGGAGCAGACTGCTGGTGACAGAAGGTGTGAAGAGGGGGAGGAGGAGAGATTAATGAATCAGTAGTGTTACAGAGATCGAGAGAGAGAGAGAGAGAGAGAGAGAGAGA